>NC_057804.1:83711204-83978374 GCF_018294505.1 Triticum aestivum
CCCGACCCCCCGACCCCGGAACAGCACCCCGACCCCGACACGGCACCCCGACACCGACAGGACACCCCGACCACCGACACCTCCCGAAAAGGTGTTTTTTGGCTTCCAGAGGCCGACGGGGTCATATATTTGTGAATTATTAGTTAGGTCATATATTTCTCGATTTTGTTATGAAAAACATCATATATAATTGTGTTGATCGTGTAGTTTTAAATGTGCAGTTGGTTCATCGCTGCGAGGTTTGGTGTTCGACGACCTCGCCGTGCGTTTGACGAGCTCTGCCCCTTCGTTCGTGGGTGAGCACAAATGACAAGTCCTCCTCCCCCAGTAATTATTTGATCTATTCCGATGAAACTTGATAGCTAGCTATATATGTGTCTTGAATCATCAGTATGCGTAACCACCATATGTCTCCCGTTCGAAAGCGTCATAGTTATACATATGCATGCATTTGCATATTTATAACCTTGATTCTTTCGAATTGTCCAACGCTATCCATGGACAGCCCGAGTATGTGTAGATTGGGTTCGTTTTCCCATATGCTTTGCTCCGGATCCGATGCATAAATTTCGTCAGTGCCTCCCTTGTTGTTCTCTGGGTACACATCCTCTCTGTTTATTGCAGAGACGTGTATCAGGAGAACAACGGGGAGGTGCTGCCGAAATTTTGCGCCGGATCCGGAGCATAGCATGGGAAAATGAACTCAATCTACACATACACGGGTGGGATTAGGACCTATCATTACCTATTAGAGTGTAGGTTGCATGGGCGTAATAAAATTGACAAAATAGATAAACTGATGAATATATACATGGTGAATTACATATATAATTGCTGTGTGTCCAGTAGCTCTGAAAGTCAAGATGAGTGACCGTGCATGGATGTATACCGGTCACACTGGTCAGAACAAATGGAGCGCTGAATGGTTCACAAAAACCAAGGGGTTTGTGCAAGCCGCATTTGCAAATGGCCAAAACAAAACCTGGTGCCCCTGTTTCCGGTGCGGCAATTGGGAAAAGAAGACAGAGGCTGAAATGGGCAAACACCTACAGAAGAGTGGTTTTACGCCCGATTATATGGTGTGGACATTTCATGGTGAGTCTGCCCAACGTGACCGAGCTGAGGTGGATCATCGTCGCACCGATGAGCATGGTACCGGGATGGAAAACATGGTGCAAGGCTATGATGATGCTCGGGATTCGGACGAGGAGATGGAGGAATCTGCAAAGGCTTTCAATGAAATGTTGGAGTCTTCAAAACGTCCGCTCCACGAGCACACTGAGCTTTGTCAGTTGGATGCCATCTCATAAGTAATGGCTCTGAAGGCTCAGTTCAACTTGGGCAGAGAATGCTATGACGCAATTATGACAGTATTTGGACGCTTTCTACCCAAAGGCCATGTAATGCCTGCAAACCTGTACCAGTCGGACAAAATCCTCCGTGCACTGAAGATGCCCTATGAGAAGATACATGCCTGTGAGAAAGGATGTGCCTTATTTAGGCTTGACTATGCGGACTTGAACTATTGTCCCATTTGCAAGTCTTCCAGGTATATTGTGGTAGACAACGGTATGGGTGAGAAGACACAGACCAAAATCCCCGTTAGTGTTCTTCGGTATATGCCAATCGTACCAAGACTTCAACGTCTTTTCATGGTCGAAGAGACGGCCAGACCGATGACATGGCACAAAACAGGCAAACAAACCGAACTAGATGCAGATGGGAATCTGATGATGGTACACACATCGGATGGTGTTGCGTGGAAAAAGTTTGATGAATTACATGCTGACAAAGCGGCAGATCCGAGGCATCCTCGAGTCGGCATCAGCACGGATGGGTTCAGTGTGTTTGGTATGACGGCAACCCAATACAGTTGTTGGCCCGTATTTGTCTTTCCACTCAATCTCCCCCCCGGGCAGATTATGCAAAGAAAGAACATTTTCCTAACATTCATAATTCCAGGACCCAACTATCCGGGCAAAAATATGAATGTGTACATGCAGCCGCTTAAGGACGAATTGCAAGAAGCCTGGGATAATGGGTTCAAGACATACGACGCCTTTAGCAAACGGAACTTCATAATGAGTGTCTGGTACATGTACTCGACGCATGACTTGCCGGCGTATGCGCTATTCGTTGGCTGGTGTGTGCATGGAAGGTTCCCGTGCCCCACATGCAAGGGAGCTCTTGAGTTTCGTTGGCTTCAGGCCGGTCGCAAGTTTTCTTGCTTCGACATGCATAGACAGTTCCTGGATCCTCGCCATAAGTTCAGGAAAGACAAGAAGAACTTCATCAGGGGTAGAGTTGTCAAAAACTCTGCACCACCTGCATTGACAGGCCAACAGACCCTGGATCAGTTAAACGCTCTCGAGCCAGATCCACAATGTCCAGGGTACTTCAAGGGGTATAATACTAAGCACGCGTGGACTCACAAAACATGCTTATGGGATCTGCCTTACTTCAAAGACCTCCTTTGCCCACACAACATCGACGTGATGCACACTGAGAAGAATATCGCTGAGGCACTTTTTGGTACATTGTTCGGCATAGATGGGAAGTCAAAGGATAATACTAAGGCTAGAGTCGATCTGGAAGCGCTATGTGATAGGCCGTTACAAAACATGAAAGAACTGAAAGGAAAGCAGAACTGGACAAAGCCAAAGGCATGGTTCAATCTTGGAAGGCCAGCTATGAGGGAAATTCTCTTGTGGGTGCAACAACAGTTGATGTTCCCCGATGGGTATGCAGCGAATCTAAAGAGGGGAGCGAATCTTGATAAACTGAAGATATGTGGTCTCAAGAGTCATGATTGACACATATGGATTGAGCGGGTAATGCCGGTGATGTTGCGTGGCTTCATCCCTGAGGATGAATGGCTAGTACTGGCAGAACTCAGCTATTTCTTCCGTGTTCTTTGTGCGAAAGAACTATCGCCTGGCGTGCTAGAAGAAATGGAAGAGTTGGCGGCAGAGTTGATCTGCAAGTTAGAGAAGATCTTTCCACCGGGCTTCTTTAATCCAATGCAGCATTTGATTTTGCATCTCCCGACCGAGGCAAGATTGGGGGCGCCCGTGCAAAATCGTTGGTGCTACCCAACTGAGAGGATGCAGAAGACGCTTCGAGAAAAATGTAAAAATAAACGTAGAATTGAAGCATCGATGGCTGAGGCATTCATCACAGAGGAGGCGGCAAACTTCGTAACAGCGCACTACGAAGCCAAAAATCGTCATTTGCATAATCCGAAGCCTCGGTACAATGCCGACGAGCCTAAAAAGGGTGGATCCAACCTCAGCCTATTCAAAGGGAATCTCGCACCAACTAGTGTTTCACATCCAGTATCTTTGGATAACGAAGAATGGCGGACCATTTCGTTGTATATCTTCAACAACCTGATAGAAGTGCGGCCGTACATTGAGTAAGTTCTCGGTACATTGTTTCGCAACTTCTATTTCCTTTGAACTACTCTTATTCCTGGATATGTCATACAGTCGATACGTCGCCATATTCTCGTATGGAGCGGAGATCCAAAAGGATTCCGTCGAAGAGTATGAGCTTCTCGCAAAGCAAGGAGGTGGCTATCCCGGTTTCATCTCTTGGTTCAAACAAACGGTAATTTCTATTAGACAATTTCATTACATTCGCTAATTTGTGCATAATGCAACAATCCCCTTTCATATTAAACTTGTAGGCTAATTCAGAGTCTATGGACGCCGAATTGAGACAAGTCGCTAATGGTTTTGACTATAAGGTCCGTTCATTTGACAAGTACGACATCAACGGGTATCGCTTTCGTACCTATGGCCAAGAGCTATCTATGGCCGACCGAAAGTCTACAAATTGTTGTGTATCTGCTATCGGCGAAGGAGGTACCGAGTATTATGGGAGAGTTGAAGCAATTTATGAACTTCTGTTCTATGGTGAAAACCCACCGAATGTCGTAGTCTTCAAATGTTATTGGTTTCAGCCGAAGGAGACTAGAAGGACTCATGAACATATAGGGCTAGTTGAAATCAACCAAAGCACTCAATTAGATGTTCCTGATGTCTATATTATGGCTCAACAGGCGAGCCAAGTATTCTATCTACCGTGGGCCTGCCAAACTAATCCAAATCTGAAAGGTTGGGATGTCGTTTATGAAGTGCCACCACGTGCTAGACTTTCTCCCCCAAAGGAAGAGGATTATGAACCTCACATTAACCCAGACACATATGAAGGAGAATTCTTCCAAGAGACACGTCTTTCCAAAAAGCATTTCAAGAACCGCTATACGTCACCCCAAAACATTGAAGTAGACAGCGACAATGAATCCGACATCACCCCAGAGGAGGAACAAGAAGAGCCGGAACAAGAAGAGGTTACTGCTGCGGATGACCTGTCAATGCTTGACCGATTACGTCAAGGTGGCCTTGCACATGTTGATGCCAATGAACCCTATGAGCCCATCATTGATTATAGTGATGATGATGATTATGCATTTATTGATGATACTGATCGAGATTATTAGTAGTGTCAGGTATTCAATTTTTTTATGTTGTACTTGATGATGATACACTTAAGTGATATACATATTATTATTCATGTCGGTACTTTTTTTTATGTTGTACTAAATTTGTTTATTCTTTGTCATGGCAGGTGTTGAAAGATGGTGGGCGCTGGTCGGGAGCGCGCCGAGGCCCCTTCTTCGTCGGCGCGTGCGAGGTCTTCCATTCCACACGCACCTCTCCGCCGAGCGTTGCTGGACAGTATGGCGACACCGCCGGGCCCTTCTTCGTCAACCGCGGTGCGCAACAGGGGACGAGGTAAGAAGAACAGAGGAGGTGGAGCACGTGGTCGCGGGAGAGGAGGTAGGGTGACTCTTACGGCGCCTTCCTCGCCACCGCCCCCAGCTGTTTCACCCGAGCACGTGACTGCTAGGGTGGACTCGGCTGAGGAGGAGGCTGCACGGACTCCGGTCCATGGGTCTTCGGCCCACGAGCCTCGGGTCGACGGGCCTTCGGCCCACGAGACCCCGGAGGAGCACACGTCTGGATGGGGTACCTGGTCGGGTCAGCCTGAGGATGGCGGGGAGCCGAGTGGCCATGCTGATGATGGCGGGGAGCCGACTGATGAGGAGGGGGAGGAGGGGGGCAACGTCTACCAGCGTGGTGCTACACGGCTCCCGTCCGTGCCGGCGACCCGTGAGCAGAGGTGGTTGATTTTCCCTAATGGGGAGAGGTAAGTGCATTTAATCTTTTTGTACCTTCTGCATTCACGTTTCTTCAAATAACTGATGTGTTGGCCTTGTCATGCTGCAGGGGTTGGCACCACCATGAAAGTGTCCGCCGGCCCAACTCTGTCCTTGGAGTTCTGATGTCAGGACCCCGACTCGATGTCACATCGATCTAGCTGGTAACACCTCATATCACTTTGCGGCCTCACGCACGGTATCCCCACGGGTGTCGTCTTACCTTTTTCCCGGGACCGTTTGCGCCTTTTGGCTCACGTATATGATAGTGTCGCTAGCATCCATATGATAAAGAGCCCGGGCTGACATGACTAGTCGTAAACCCAAAGTGGCACAGACTTACAGGGACAGGCATCCATGACCCAGCTTCGAACGTGTCGGTCATCAGCAAGTGGGTCCGGGCTGTAGCACTGGGCTAGCAGGACTCCGGAAAACCGGGCTTTAGCGGGCTAACAGGACTCCGGTACTCAAAGCGTGACATTTCCCCGAAGGGACAGACACAGGAACGAAGAAGGACACATGCCGGCCAGCCTAAGTGTTCCAGAGCAGTAGCAAGCTACCATGGCTCAGCGGTAACACTAGGAGACATTTCCCGGTAAGAGAGGCTACTAAAGATAAACAACTAGATAGTCAGATCCCACACATACCAAGCATTTCAATCATACACACATCATGCTCGATATGTGCAAATACAACGAAGCATCACAACATGACTCTACGACACAAGTACTTTATTTAAGGCTCAGGGAGCCATACATAATATACACACAAAGTTACGGGTCTCACGACCCAACATACAAGTTATACAATCATACAAGCCAACAGCGGAAGTAACTTGTCTGAGTACAGAAAACTAGTAAAATAAAAGAGGCTTGGAAAGCCTGGCTATACTATGTGGTCCTCCACAAGCTCAGGGTCACCACCTGGGTCTTTAGCCTACTCGTTGATGTCAACGTCTACATAGAACCCATCAGAAGGGGTTGCAGCGTCTTCTGTAAAAATGTAGATTATAGCAACATGAGTACAAAGGTACTCAGCAAGACTTACATCAGATCCTACATACATGCATAGTATCAAGAAGGGTTGGTGGAGTTATTGCAGCAAGCCAGCTTTGACTCTTGGCTAGACTATCCTACGATACTCCATTTGAAATAGTTTTGCGTACACGAGTCCACCATTCACCACTTCAATACACTACCGAGGATCCACCTCCGTCTTCCTACGGAAGAGCCATCCTCGGCACTCACACTTATCTTGAGGCTTTTAATAGTTTCCATTTACTTGTCTATGAACTGTATAGGCAACCAAGTAGTCCTTTACCGCGGACGCGGCTATTCGAATAGATCATGTTAACCCTGCAGGGGTGTACTTCTTCATACACGCTCTCACCACTTATCGTCGTTTACACGACATGTACTCGGCAACCTTCAAGCGGAAGCCCAACGTGGGTGTCGGCCACGACCTACCTAATCACCTAAGCTTCTAGTCCAGGTTTATCGCCTATTCGGGTTCCATCCGCAGGGAGTCCGGCCGAGGTTTCCCATACGGCCCCGAACGATGTGAACAGGGTTCCCGAGATACCTAACGGGTATTCGGTACACCCGGCCACGTACCTACCGCATCACAGCCCACCCCTACGGTCAGCGCTGTCCACGGCCTCCAGTAGGCTACAAACACCAGAAACTACTTGCAACTCCTGGACGGAGAGCTAGGGTGAATAAGAAGTCGAGAGGGTCCATTGGTTTCGGGCCCAATGCATGGTAGTAGCTGATTCTTAAATCACACATACAGATCTCAGTGCTTAAGGTCGGCTTCAATGAAACAACCCACCATGTACTCCTACATGGCCTCTCATCGATACCTTTACCAAATCGTGTTCACCACACCACTCTCATTACCGACATAATCATTTCACTCTAGCCCATCACCCAGATGAACCAGACCTGACACGACTCTAAGCATAGCAGGCTTAGCAAGGTAGGAACAACACATACATATGGCTCAATCAACTCCTACACATGCTAGTGGGTTTCATCTAGTTACTGTGGCAATGACAGGTCATGCAGAGGAAATGGGTTCAACTACCGTAACACACAGCAGTTTGAATCGCGTTGTCTTAATGCAGTAAAAGAGAGCAGGGGCGAGAACATGGGATTGTATCGATATGATCAGATGGTTGGTTGCTTGCCTGATGGTTCGTTGCACGGATACGGTTCTTCGTTAGGGTAATCACGGTACTCCTCGGGGACAGATCCTGTCGCAAAGGACATCGATACACAAACATCACCAAACAATATGCAACAATATGATGCATGCATGAAACATGGCAATATGAGTGTGTTGGGCTAATGCAACTAAAACCAGAAGGGTTTGAACAAATTTGAATCAAGGATTCAAATTTCAAATTCAAATATGGCCTTTTAAAGTGCCTTTTCTTGTTCTGATTAAAACATCAACTTAACTTGTTTGATCATGCATGGAAATGGTACAGATGGATAGATTGGATTTTTCTGATCATTTTTCATATATAATTTGTCCAATTTGGAGTTACAGAATAAAAGTTATGAATTTTTGAAGTTTAATTAATATTCTGGAATTTCCTGATTTAATTCAACGCTGTCAGGACCCCGACTCGATGTCACATCGATCTAGCCGGTAACACTTCATATCACTTTGCGGCCTCACGCACGGTATTCCCACGGGTGTCGCCTTACCTTTGCCCGGGACCGTTTGCGCCTTTTGGCTCACGTATATGATAGTGTCGCTAGCATCCATATGATAAAGAGCCCAGGCTGACATGACTAGTTGTAAACCCAAAGTGGCACAGACTTACAGGGACAGGCATCCATGACCCAGCTTCGAACGTGTCGGTCATCAGCAAGTGGGTCCGGGCTGTAGCACTGGGCTAGCAGGACTCCGGTAAACCGGGCTGTAGCGGGCTAACAGGACTCCGGTACTCAAAGCGTGACATTTCCCCGAAGGGACAGACACAGGAACGAAGAAGGACACATGCCGGCCAGCCTAAGTGTTCCAGAGCAGTAGCAAGCTACCATGGCTCAGTGGTAACACTAGGAGACATTTCCCGGTAAGAGAGGCTACTAAAGATAAACAACTAGATAGTCAGATCCCACACATACCAAGCATTTCAATCATACACACAATATGCTCGATATGTGTAAATACAACGGAGCATCACAACATGACTCTATGACACAAGTACTTTATTTAAGGCTCAGGGAGCCATACATATCATACACACAGGTACGGGTCTCACGACCCAACATACAAGTCATACAGTCATACAAGCCAACAGCGGAAGTAATTTGTCTGAGTACAGACAACTAGTAAAATAAAAGAGGCTTGGAAGCCTAACTATACTATGTGGTCCATCACAAGCTCAGGGTCACCACCTGGGTCTTTAGCCTACTCGTTGATGTCAACGTCTACATAGAACCCATCAGAAGGGGTTGCAGCGTCTTCTGTAAAAATGTAGATTATAGCAACATGAGTACAAAGGTACTCAGCAAGACTTACATCAGATCCTACATACATGCATAGTATCAAGAAGGGTTGGTGGAGTTATTGCAGCAAGCCAGCTTTGACTCTTGGCTAGACTATCCTACGATACTCCAACTTGAAATGTTTTGCGCACACGAGTCCACTACTCACCACTTCAATACACTACCGAGGATCCACCTCCGTCTTCCTACGGAAGAGCCATCCTCGGCACTCACACTTATCTTGAGGCTTTTAATAGTTTCCATTTACTTGTCTATGAACTGTATAGGCAACCAAGTAGTTCTTTACCGCGGACGCGGCTATTCGAATAGATCATGTTAACCCTGCAGGGGTGTACTTCTTCATACACGCTCTCACCACTTATCGTCGTTTACACGACATGTACTCGGCAACCTTCAAGCGGAAGCCCAACGTGGGTGTCGGCCACGACCTACCTAATCACCTAAGCCTCCAGTCCAGGTTTATTGCCTATTCAGGTTCCATCCGCAGGGAGTCCGGCCGAGGTTTCCCATACGGCCCCGAACGATGTGAACAGGGTTCCCGAGATACCTAACGGGTATTCGGTACACCGTGCCACGTACCTACCGCATCACAGCCCACCCCTACGGTCAGCGCTGTCCACGGCCTCCAGTAGGCTACAAACACCAGAAACTACTTGCAACTCCTGGACGGAGAACTAGGGTGAATAAGAAGTCGAGAGGGTCCATTGGTTTCGGGCCCAATGCATGGTAGTAGCTGATTCTTAAATCACACATACAGATCTCAGTGCTTAAGGTCGGCCTCAATGAAACAACCCACCATGTACTCCTACATGGCCTCTCATCGATACCTTTACCAAATCGTGTTCACCACACCACTCTCATTACCGACATAATCATTTCACTCTAGCCCATCACCCAGATGAACCAGACCTGACACGACTCTAAGCATAGCAGGCATAGCAAGGTAGGAACAACACATACATATGGCTCAATCAACTCCTACACATGCTAGTGGGTTTCATCTAGTTACTGTGGCAATGACAGGTCATGCAGAGGAAATGGGTTCAACTACCGTAGCACACAGCAGTTTGAATCGCGTTGTCTTAATGCAGTAAAAGAGAGCAGGAGCGAGAACATGGGATTGTATCGATATGATCAAATGGTTGGTTGCTTGCCTGATGGTTCGTTGCACGGATACGATTCCTCGTTAGGGTAATCACGGTACTCCTCGGGGACAGATCCTGTCGCAAAGGATAACGATACACAGGCATCACCAAACAATGTGCAACAATATGATGCATACACGAAACATGGCAATATGAGTGTGTTGGGCTAATGCAACTAAAACCAGATGTGTTTGAGCAAATTTGAATCAAAGATTCAAATTCCAAATTCAAATATGGCCTTTTAAAGTGCCTTTTCTTGTTCTGATTGAAACATCAAGTTAACTTGTTTGATCATGCATGAAAATAGTACAGATGGATAGATTGGATTTTTCTGATCATTTTTCATATATTATTTGTCCAATTTGGAGTTACAGAATAAAAGTTATGAATTTTTGAAGTTTAAATAATATTCTGGAATTTCCTGATTTAAATTAAATTCAGAATATCATTTATTGCGTCAGCCTGACATCACAGTGACATCAGCAGGTCAACAGGGCTGGCTCAGGTCAAACCTGACGTGTGGGGTCCACACGTCAGTGACCAGGGGCTAAGCCCGTGTTGACCCCGGGCTGGTTAGCTTTGACTAACCCCTGGGGCCCACTTGTCAGCGTCAGTAGGTGGTGGATTAGTGGCTAATTAACTAGGCCACGTCAGCTCGCCGGAGTTCTGGCCGGCGGCGACCAACAGTGCGGCGGCGATAGTGGTTTTGGTCGTTTCGGCCACCAAATGGAACGTGGCGACCACCGGAGTGAAGCTGAGGACGACCCGCGGCTCTTGGCGGAGTCCGTTGGGGTCGGGGTGGCCGGAGTTGACGGCGGTGAGCTCGGCTGCGGCCGCCGGGGTTCGGTCGTGCGCGGGATTGGTGCTGGAGCTCGAAGTCGAGCAAAGTGAGGCGCTAGGGATGCTCTACGGGTTCTTGCGAACGTGTTGGACTCGCCGGGGTGACCAAATGGTCACCGGAGCTGCGTCGACGGCGAGCTCGGCGACGGCGGAGGTTCGGCTGAGGTGGGGATGCAGCTACGGTGAGGGAACGAGGGGAAGGAGAGGGGGAAACGGCTCGGGGGCTCACCGCGGTTGCAGTGGGCGTCGAAGCGGGCTCGGGGACGCGCTGGAGACAGCGAATTCGTCGGCGACGGTGGTCGGAGCCCGAAGAGGGGAACGGCGACGTGGCGGCGATGCAGGGCTTCCGGGGACTCGTGGAGCGGTGGGGAGGAAGAGGGAGTTGTGGCGGAGCTTCTGAGCTACTCGGGGGAGCGAGGGGTGGCCGGAGGCAGTGGCTAAGGCGAACGGCGGCGACGGTGTGCTTCGGCCGAGAGCGAGAGAGAGCGAGGGAGAAACGGGGGAGAGTGAGCGAGAGCAGGGGGGATCGGGACGGGCTGCGGGCGTCGTCCACGCGGCCAGGAGGGCGTCGGCAAGCAGGAGGTGGCCGCGCGGCCGCGCGCGCGCGAGCACGCAGCAGCTTCGGGGCGTGGGGAGGAAGACGACGGGGAGCTACAGTGCTGGGCTGGCTAGCTGGGCCGGGCTGAACAGGGAGGAGCCCAGGTAAGCTTCTCCCTTTTAGTTTTTTTTTCTGTTTTCTGTTTTATTTAATATGACTGCAACTTTGTTGAATTAAATAAAATACCTAGGCAACTCCAAAATTCACCAAACTACTCCTGGCTCATAGTTGGATTATTTCCAACATGAAACATTTTAGTTTGGAGATATTTGAGCATTTAAATATTTTATATTATTTTAAATGCCCAAATTCAAATAGTTATGATTTAACTCAAGAACCCTAGGATGGCCTAGAAAAGTGTGCACCATTTTTGGCAGAGGTTCTGAACCAAGGCAAAAATGATGGGCATTTTAGAAGGGCATTTCAGGTTCATTGAAAATTTGTTTTAGTAACCCTAGTTGGTTTCAGAGGGGACTGGGGGTTCTGTCATCCCCATTTCAAGTTTCTGATGAAAGAGTAAACATGATGCAACACTCTAATGCATGACTAGCTAGGGTGTGACAACTCACCCCCACTCAAAAGAATCTCGTCCCGAGATTTGGGTTCCTCCGAGAAGAAGGCGGGATACTCGAGTCGAAGACGATCCTCCCTTTCCCAAGTTGCTTCATCTTCAGAATGGTGCGACCATTGAACCTTGAGAAACTTGATATTATGACGTCGCGTGGTACGCTCGGCTTGATCGAGGATACGGATGGGATACTCTCGATAGGTAAGATTATCTTGGAGATCAAGCGTTTCGTGGTCCACTTCACGGATAGGATCCGAGAAGCAACGCCTGAGTTGAGAAACGTGGAAGACATCGTGAACTCTGGAGAGGTGCGGAGGTAGTTCCAACTGGTAGGCAACTTCTCCTCGTTTGGCAAGAATGCAAAAAGGTCCAATGTAACGAGGAGCCAATTTGCCTTTGATACCAAAACGATGGGTTCCCTTCAGAGGGGTGACCCGAAGATAAGCCTTCTCGTCAACCTCGAAAGTCATAGCCTTATGTTTTCGGTCATATTGACTCTTTTGACGAGATTGGGCTGTTTTCAACTTTTCACGAACGATACGAACTTGTTCTTCTGCTTCCTGAATCATATCCGGGCCAAAGAATTGTCTTTCCCCGGTCTCTGACCAGTTAAGGGGTGTTCGACATCGTCGTCCATAGAGAACTTCAAAAGGGGCTTTACCCAAGCTAGATTGATAGCTGTTGTTGTAAGCGAATTCGGCAAATGGAAGGCACTTCTCCCAGTCCATTCCGAACGAGATAACAGAGGCTCGAAGCATGTCTTCTAGAATTTGGTTGACGCGTTCCACTTGACCACTTGACTGAGGGTGGAAAGCGGTGCTAAAGAAGAGACGAGTTCCCATAGCGTTTTGGAAACTTTCCCAAAATCGAGAGGTGAAAAGACTTCCTCGATCCGAATTGATTTCCAAAGAAACACCATGGAGGGACACTATTCGGGAGATGTATAAGTCTGCCAGCTGACTAGCGGTTATACTCTCACGAACAGGTAAGAAATGAGCTACTTTGGAAAGACGATCGACCACGACGAAAATAGCATTATTCCCTCTTTTGGTCCGGGGAAAACCGGTAATGAAATCCATACCAATCTTATCCCATTTCCATTCAGGAATAGCTAAGGGTTGAAGGGTGCCAGCAGGCCGTTGATGCTCTGCTTTTACACGACGACAGACGTCGCAATTGGCAATATACTGAGCAATTTCTCTCTTCATCCTAGTCCACCAGAACCTCTGGCGTAGGTCCTGATACATCTTAGTACTACCGGGATGAATGGTGAGAGGAGATTCATGAGCTTCCTTAAGGATCAATCGCCTCAGGTTGCGCACCTTGGGAACCACTAGTCGATCCCCGAAGTATACGACTCCTTGATCATTAACGGAGAAACAATTCGCAATTCCTTTCTGAATGTTTCTCTTGATGCGGGAGATTCCCGGATCTACCTTCTGTGCTTTGATAATTTGATCCGTAAGGGTAGGTTTTGCCACCAAGGTGGAGAGAAAACCTTGAGGTACAATGTGAAGGTTAAGCTTCCGAAATTCCTCATGGAGAAGCGGTTGACTTTGTTGTAACATCAGGTTGTTGCAATAAGATTTACGACTTAGCGCATCAGCCATGACGTTGGCTTTCCCTGGGGTGTAGGTTATTCCTAAGTCGAAGTCTGTGATCAATTCAACCCAACGTCTTTGCCTAAGATTCAGATCCGGTTGGGTGAAGATGTACTTCAGACTTTGGTGATCAGTGAATATTTCGCAACGATTACCGAGAAGGTAATGTCGCCAGGTCTTAAGTGCATAGACTACGGCTGCAAGTTCTAGATCATGAGTAGGGTAATTCTCCTCATGTGGGTGCAATTGCCGTGAAGCGTAAGCAATTACGTGTCGATCTTGCATGAGAATGCAACCTAGCCCTTGTCGTGAGGCGTCGCAGTAGATAACAAAGTCTTTGGAGAAGTCTGGTGGTACCAGCACAGGAGCAGAGGTCAGGCGTCTTTTCAGTTCCTGAAAGCTGTGCTCACATTGCGGAGTCCATTCGAACTTTTTATCTTTCTTGAGGAGTTCGGTTAGAGGTTTAGCAACTTTGGAGAAGTTCTCGACAAAGCGACGGCAATAGCTCGCTAAGCCTAGAAAACTCCGAACTTGCTTGACCGATTCGGGTGGAGTCCAATCAAGGACGGCTTGAACTCGCTCAGGGTTAACCGCAATACCTTTACCAGATATTACATGACCCAGATAGGTCACTTCTGGCAACCAGAATTCACATTTAGAAAATTTGGCATAAAGGCGATGCTCTCGAAGTTTCTGCAACACTAGTCTTAGATGTTCGGCATGTTCTTCCTCGTTCTTGGAGTAGATGAGTATATCATCGAGATAAACTACGACGAATTTATCCAAATACTCCATGAAGATTGAGTTCATTAACCGAGAAAAGGTGGCTGGAGCGTTGGTTAAACCGAAGGACATGACGGTGTACTCGTATTGGCCGTAACGAGTAACAAAGGCCGTTTTAGGAATGTCCCCGTTTCTGATTTTGATTTGATGGTAGCCCAACCTCAAATCCATCTTGGAGAAGACTGAGGATCCAGCGAGCTGATCATATAGATCGTTGATCCTGGGAAGCGGGTATTTGTTCTTGATTGTGACCAAATTGACAGGTCGGTAATCTACAACCATCCGGTCCGTACCATCCTTCTTCTTGACGAATAGGACGGGGCAAGCCCACGGAGATGAACTAGGGCGGATGAAACCCTTTTTCAAGGATTCATCGAGTTGCTTCTTAAGCTCGGCTAGTTCTAGGGGTGCCATCTTATAAGGTCTTCTAGCAATCGGAACGGTTCCTGGAATGAGGTCTATTACGAACTCAACATCCCTGTCAGGTGGAACCCCTGGCAATTCCTCTGGAAAGACATCCGGAAAATCACGGACTACCGGAACGTCCTCAAGGTCTGGCAAAGGACTGGCGTTAAGAGAATATAACTGCCGCTTGGCTATTCGGGTCAAGACGTTGACTATCTTTCCCGAAGGATGGGTGAGTTGAACAGTCCTAGAGAAGCAATCAATTTTGGCATGATGAGCTGACATCCAGCCCATACCCAAAATGATATTAATGTCTGAAGATTTAAGGGCTATCAAAGATGCAAGGAAGACAAGTCTATCGACTTGGATTTCATTCCCATAACTTACCCTAGAGGTCTGCCATCTAGACCCAGGGGTAGAGATTTCCATAGTGGACGGCAGATCACAGAATGCAACGTTATGCAAACGAGCATAATTTTCAGATATAAAGGAATGAGAGGCTCCTGTATCGAAAAGAACAGATGCCGGGTGGCAATTAACAAGAAGCGTACCGAGAACGACGTTGGGATCTTCTTGAGCTTCTTCGGCAGAGACATAGTTGACATGGCCACGTGAAGCGGTGACCGGTTTAGCGTGGAACACTTTTCCTGTCGGCTTGCCACGGCCAACAGCTTTAGCAGATTGATTGGGGTTGGTCTGGGGGCACTCACGCATATAGTGACTAGATTCCCCACACTTGAAACAGGTCACGGAACTGGTACGTGGAGGAGCATTATTGATTGGACCCCCATAGGGCTTGGCCGGTGCAGACTGTTGAGCGGGGCGAGGCGCCTGGAAAGATGGCCTCGGTGTGAACCTGGGTGGCAAGGCGGTGTTGGGTACCCACACGCGGCGCTTCTGAGGACCAGCACCGGATGAGGAACCCATGTCACGTCCATGCTTGCGTGTTGCGTCATAGTCAGTCTGACCAGTTTCAGCACTGATGGCTTTGTTGACAAGTTTCGAAAAAGATGTGCACTCATGCAGGCGGAGGTCGCGGCGAAGCTCAGGACTAAGGCCCTTACGGAACCTTGCTTGCTTCTTGGCGTCAGTAGACACTTCCTCAGCTGCATATCGGGCGAGCTTACCAAACTCTCTGCTATAGGCATCCACGGAAAGTCGGCCTTGGGTGAAATTGCAAAATTCTTCGCGCTTACGGTCCATGAGACCCTCCGGAATGTGATGTTCACGGAAAGCCTCGCTGAACTCAGCCCAAGTAGTGACATGGCCCGCTGGGCGCATAGCTCCATAATTCTCCCACCATAGACTGGCGGGGCCTTCAAGATGATATGCGGCAAAGGTGACCTTGTCAGCCTCCGCTACCAGCGCGGAACGCAGCTTGTGAGAAATACTGCGAAGCCAGTCATCAGCGTCGAGAGGCTCGACGGAGTGGTGGAACGTGGGTGGATGCAATTTGATAAAATCGCTGAGTGACACCACGTTAGCCCTCTGATGGTGTGCTGTATTCTGTTCAATACGCTCCAACAAACGGTTTGTCTCCCGCTTGTTTCTCTCAGCTTCCATCATCACCTCGGCTAGTGAAGGAGGATGAGGCAGATTTTCATTCCTGGCTTCACTGCCTTCGGCCTGCTCTTGAGAAGCAGGGTTGGCGGGCGTGTTGACCATCCTAGGTAAACAAGCCAATGATTTAGTCAGAATGATAAAATTCCGACATAGGATACATAATGCAAGGAATAACTCGGAATGCAAGATGATCATCCGTATGACATGGTAGATACAGAAACTGCTTCTTTTATTCCATCGTCATACACACCATACAAGGTTTAGTACAAGACCAAACAAAGTACTATTACGGTGAAAAGGGATTACATCTCATCGGAGGCATTCCAAACTCCTATACATTATTTTTCTACAACTCCGGAAAGAGTACAAACTAGGTCATATCCCACGAGTCACGCGGGACGACAGACGACACAGCTAGTGCGAACTAGGGATACTATCACTAACTCAGACCGATCCGTAGTAGTCCTCGTAGAAGTCACCTCCATAGCCCGGAAGTTCAACATGATCATCCGGAAACAGACGGTCTCGCGGAGCTTGTGGACCATAGGGGCTAGGATGAGGTCTTGGACCAGCAAACGGTGGCCTGCGGGGACCGCGAGGTGGGGTGATGCCTCCTACATCACGCCAAACCATCACATCTGGCAGAGCAGATCTCACAGGATAGAGATCGCGCATATCTGAAAATCCAGCTTGCACCGCCGGTGCGAACCGAGTCAAAGTGGCCCAGTGGTCAGCACGGGTATTGAAGAGCTCTAACCTTAAGGCCCGATTTTCACGGTCCTTATCCTCGAGCATCTCAGCAGTGGTGCGAGTTCGTGAATCCTCCTGAGTGGAATCAGCATATATAGCCTGGAAATATCCTTGTGCTCCCGGAAGTGATCCTGGCATATACCGGAAGTCAGAGTCCCGAAATAACCCAGATCTGACTCGCATAATGGTCATCATGGAGTAGGCGGCATCCTGCATAGCCATCTCGATAGTAACCCCGAGTCCATAGGAGCAGTGAAGAGGCTCAGTGGATCCAGGATAAGATGGAAATATCCTGACAGTGCAGAGATACTGGCTTTGATTAAAGTCTCGGAATTGCTCTTCGACCGTGTACTCAGGATACCAGCGGTATCCAGCCTCAGTCATTACCCTGACCAACTTAGCAGTATGGCCGGGTACATCTAGGCATCGAGTCAGGCGAACCACTTGATTGAGGTCGCGAGTGGCCATCTGAAAGCACAGTTATAATGCAAAGGCATTAGAATTTCTAGCAAAATTTCGGCAGCATAACAGCTGTAAATGCTCAAAAAGGATATTGAGACATTTGACAAAGGATTTCGTACACACCCAACATCATCATATCAAGTTCTGAATCCATTCTAACAACATAATGTGGTAGTAGAACTGAACTAGGCTTGTATCCATCAAACTTATAAGGTACTAGTGATTAGTAACACGTGATCCTGATAGAGAGAACAGATCCTAATTCCTTAACCCCCGGTGGAAGAATGGACTGACTCAGATCAGAATGTCATAAGATATAAGGAGTAAAAAGAGCCTTACGTTCCAACCCACAAACAATTCCCCTACATATAACTAAAGAATTTCTAGACTCAACATCGACCAGTTTGGCTTGGAGAACCTACAGGCAGTCCGGCTCTGATGCCAACGCTGTCAGGACCCCGACTCGATGTCACATCGATCTAGCTGGTAACACCTCATATCACTTTGCGGCCTCACGCACGGTATCCCCACGGGTGTCGTCTTACCTTTTTCCCGGGACCGTTTGCGCCTTTTGGCTCACGTATATGATAGTGTCGCTAGCATCCATATGATAAAGAGCCCGGGCTGACATGACTAGTCGTAAACCCAAAGTGGCACAGACTTACAGGGACAGGCATCCATGACCCAGCTTCGAACGTGTCGGTCATCAGCAAGTGGGTCCGGGCTGTAGCACTGGGCTAGCAGGACTCCGGAAAACCGGGCTGTAGCGGGCTAACAGGACTCCGGTACTCAAAGCGTGACATTTCCCCGAAGGGACAGACACAGGAACGAAGAAGGACACATGCCGGCCAGCCTAAGTGTTCCAGAGCAGTAGCAAGCTACCATGGCTCAGCGGTAACACTAGGAGACATTTCCCGGTAAGAGAGGCTACTAAAGATAAACAACTAGATAGTCAGATCCCACACATACCAAGCATTTCAATCATACACACATCATGCTCGATATGTGCAAATACAACGAAGCATCACAACATGACTCTACGACACAAGTACTTTATTTAAGGCTCAGGGAGCCATACATAATATACACACAAAGTTACGGGTCTCACGACCCAACATACAAGTTATACAATCATACAAGCCAACAGCGGAAGTAACTTGTCTGAGTACAGACAACTAGTAAAATAAAAGAGGCTTGGAAAGCCTGGCTATACTATGTGGTCCTCCACAAGCTCAGGGTCACCACCTGGGTCTTTAGCCTACTCGTTGATGTCAACGTCTACATAGAACCCATCAGAAGGGGTTGCAGCGTCTTCTGTAAAAATGTAGATTATAGCAACATGAGTACAAAGGTACTCAGCAAGACTTACATCAGATCCTACATACATGCATAGTATCAAGAAGGGTTGGTGGAGTTATTGCAGCAAGCCAGCTTTGACTCTTGGCTAGACTATCCTACGATACTCCATTTGAAATAGTTTTGCGTACACGAGTCCACCATTCACCACTTCAATACACTACCGAGGATCCACCTCCGTCTTCCTACGGAAGAGCCATCCTCGGCACTCACACTTATCTTGAGGCTTTTAATAGTTTCCATTTACTTGTCTATGAACTGTATAGGCAACCAAGTAGTCCTTTACCGCGGACGCGGCTATTCGAATAGATCATGTTAACCCTGCAGGGGTGTACTTCTTCATACACGCTCTCACCACTTATCGTCGTTTACACGACATGTACTCGGCAACCTTCAAGCGGAAGCCCAACGTGGGTGTCGGCCACGACCTACCTAATCACCTAAGCTTCCAGTCCAGGTTTATCGCCTATTCGGGTTCCATCCGCAGGGAGTCCGGCCGAGGTTTCCCATACGGCCCCGAACGATGTGAACAGGGTTCCCGAGATACCTAACGGGTATTCGGTACACCCGGCCACGTACCTACCGCATCACAGCCCACCCCTACGGTCAGCGCTGTCCACGGCCTCCAGTAGTCTACAAACACCAGAAACTACTTGCAACTCCTGGACGGAGAGCTAGGGTGAATAAGAAGTCGAGAGGGTCCATTGGTTTCGGGCCCAATGCATGGTAGTAGCTGATTCTTAAATCACACATACAGATCTCAGTGCTTAAGGTCGGCTTCAATGAAACAACCCACCATGTACTCCTACATGGCCTCTCATCGATACCTTTACCAAATCGTGTTCACCACACCACTCTCATTACCGACATAATCATTTCACTCTAGCCCATCACCCAGATGAACCAGACCTGACACGACTCTAAGCATAGCAGGCATAGCAAGGTAGGAACAACACATACATATGGCTCAATCAACTCCTACACATGCTAGTGGGTTTCATCTAGTTACTGTGGCAATGACAGGTCATGCAGAGGAAATGGGTTCAACTACCGTAGCACACAGCAGTTTGAATCGCGTTGTCTTAATGCAGTAAAAGAGAGCAGGAGCGAGAACATGGGATTGTATCGATATGATCAAATGGTTGGTTGCTTGCCTGATGGTTCGTTGCACGGATACGATTCCTCGTTAGGGTAATCACGGTACTCCTCGGGGACAGATCCTGTCGCAAAGGATAACGATACACAGGCATCACCAAACAATGTGCAACAATATGATGCATACACGAAACATGGCAATATGAGTGTGTTGGGCTAATGCAACTAAAACCAGATGTGTTTGAGCAAATTTGAATCAAAGATTCAAATTCCAAATTCAAATATGGCCTTTTAAAGTGCCTTTTCTTGTTCTGATTGAAACATCAAGTTAACTTGTTTGATCATGCATGAAAATAGTACAGATGGATAGATTGGATTTTTCTGATCATTTTTCATATATTATTTGTCCAATTTGGAGTTACAGAATAAAAGTTATGAATTTTTGAAGTTTAAATAATATTCTGGAATTTCCTGATTTAAATTAAATTCAGAATATCATTTACTGCGTCAGCCTGACATCACAGTGACATCAGCAGGTCAACAGGGCTGGCTCAGGTCAAACCTGACGTGTGGGGTCCACACGTCAGTGACCAGGGGCTAAGCCCGCGTTGACCCCGGGCTGGTTAGCTTTGACTAACCCCTGGGGCCCACTTGTCAGCGTCAGTAGGTGGTGGATTAGTGGCTAATTAACAAGGCCACGTCAGCTCGCCGGAGTTCTGGCCGGCGGCGACCAACAGTGCGGCGGCGATAGTGGTTTTGGTCGTTTTAGCCACCAAATGGAACGTGGCGACCACCGGAGTGAAGCTGAGGACGACCCGCGGCTCTTGGCGGAGTCCGTTGGGGTCGGGGTGGCCGGAGTTGACGGCGGTGAGCTCGGCTGCGGCCGCCGGGGTTCGGTCGTGCGCGGGATTGGTGCTGGAGCTCGAAGTCGAGCAAAGTGAGGCGCTAGGGATGCTCTACGGGTTCTTGCGAACGTGTTGGACTCGCCGGGGTGACCAAATGGTCACCGGAGCTGCGTCGACGGCGAGCTCGGCGACGGCGGAGGTTCGGCCGAGGTGGGGATGCAGCTACGGTGAGGGAACGAGGGGAAGGAGAGGGGGAAACGGCTCGGGGGCTCACCGCGGTTGCAGTGGGCGTCGAAGCGGGCTCGGGGACGCGCTGGAGACGGCGAATTCGTCGGCGACAGTGGTCGGAGCTCGAAGAGGGGAACGGCGACGTGGCGGCGATGCAGGGCTTCCGGGGACTCGTGGAGCGGTGGGGAGGAAGAGGGAGTTGTGGCGGAGCTTCTGAGCTACTCGGGGGAGCGAGGGGTAGCCGGAGGCAGTGGCTAAGGCGAACGGCGGCGACGGTGTGCTTCGGCCGAGAGCGAGAGAGAGCGAGGGAGAAACGGGGGAGAGTGAGCGAGAGCAGGGGGGATCGGGACGGGCTGCGGGCGTCGTCCACGCGGCCAGGAGGGCGTCGGCAAGCAGGAGGTGGCCGCGCGGCCGCGCGCGCGCGAGCACGCAGCAGCTTCGGGGCGTGGGGAGGAAGACGACGGGGAGCTACAGTGCTGGGCTGGCTAGCTGGGCCGGGCTGAACAGGGAGGAGCCCAGGTAAGCTTCTCCCTTTTAGTTTTTTTTTTCTGTTTTATTTAATATGACTGCAACTTTGTTGAATTAAATAAAATACCTAGGCAACTCCAAAATTCACCAAACTACTCCTGGCTCATAGTTGGATTATTTCCAACATGAAACATTTTAGTTTGGAGATATTTGAGCATTTAAATATTTTATATTATTTTAAATGCCCAAATTCAAATAGTTATGATTTAACTCAAGAACCCTAGGATGGCCTAGAAAAGTGTGCACCATTTTTGGCAGAGGTTCTGAACCAAGGCAAAAATGATGGGCATTTTAGAAGGGCATTTCAGGTTCATTGAAAATTTGTTTTAGTAACCCTAGTTGGTTTCAGAGGGGACTGGGGGTTCTGTCATCCCCATTTCAAGTTTCTGATGAAAGAGTAAACATGATGCAACACTCTAATGCATGACTAGCTAGGGTGTGACATCTGATTCGGCAAAACTTCCCGGGGTTTGTCACATTGCCTGGTGAGGGTCGGCTTCCAGAGGTTGGATTGACTTGGGAGCACTACTTGGCTGCCCCGGCCCCGCCAGGTGAGATTATCGACGGTGTCTTGTGCAAGACGAGGGCAGACGTCATGATCAGAAAGTTCTGGGTAATTGCTCCTTTACGCAATTTAAAATCTCCAACTAGCTAGTTATTAATTGTACTAATCAATATTGTCTCATTTGATTGCAGACATTCTACAGGTGTGAGGAGGGATACTAGGAGGAGGCGGATCATGTTATCCACAAGGAGTGCAAGCGCCTACTTCAGAACTTACGGCATGAGGTTTGGGTGCAGGCTGTTCGAGACTACTACACCGGGCATGGTATCAAGAAGCCCAAGCAGGAGTGCTGCGATAAGTTCTTGAGTAAGGAGAAGTACATGAAGGTAATTCTTAAGGCCTTGTACTTACTTCCTTCATTTAGTAATTCATAGCCTTAGCGCTCAAGTTTCTATTTGCTAACTTAGGCCCCTCCGAGATGGTGTGCGGATCGGATGGATTGTTGGGAGGTGTTGGTCAATGCGTGGTGCTCAGAAGAATGGCTGGCCACCCACAAAGAGGCCAAGGACAAACGTGCCCAAATGGAAGGTGTGCCACACCACCAAGGCAGCTCCAACTTATTTCATTACGGGCGGAACTAGGTATGTGGTTTGCTTCATGATTCATGCAATTCATTCATCATGCTAGCTTTATCCCTTTAATTACTAATTTACTTTGTTTCTCTCTTTCAGGCACGCTACAATAAGGCGGATAAGGTGCCAGAGGTGTACGACCTGTACGCCATGGCCCACACTGGCCCTTACAAGAAAGTCAAGGCATTCTCTGCGTCTGACCTCGATGATCCAAAGAACTTCACCAACATCTCCGCCCACGAGAAGCTCGTGCAATATAGAGATCAGGGGAAGGCGAGGAAAGGGGAGGACTTTAACCCGAGCCAGGTGTAACGCCCCGGATGCAATTTTCCATATTCGTAACTCCAACTCTTGCCTTTTCCAGAGGTGTGTTATTTTATTTCCTTCGTGGTTGGGTTTTTGTCTGTTGTTTTGCATTTTGTTTTTGTTATGCATCTTGTCTCATAGCATCATGCGCATTGCATCTGCATATTTTCATAAAACATGCATCCGTTGTTAGTTGCCGCTTCTTCCTCGTCTCTGTTGACATTTCTCAGACCGACCATTCTGTTGTTGCCCGACCGTTTGACCCTCTTTGCACAATACTCAAAACCCTTTGTCTCCATGGCGTTTCGTCAAACCCCTCTTGTGTGCGTCCGAAAACTCCCCTAAACCCGACCCGGGCAGTCATTACCGTTGTGTCCGGATCATCCCCTAACATCTACAAAATATCACTGTTTTCTCTTTTGGACTCCCTAGCTATTTTTTTTCGCGACCGTCCGTTTTCGATCCGAGGGACCGAGATAGCCCTTAACCTAATCTGTGGGGTATATATAGTCCACCCTTAGTCATTTTGGACAAACCCTAACTTCTAGGCAGTTTGTCCCTGCCGCCGCCGCCGCACTCACCTTCCGCCTTGGGATCTTCCCAGATCCTTCTCGCAGCCACCCACAGGCCAGCCGTCTCCCCTCGATCCCCATCCCACCAGTCCTTCCGATCCAAAAATCCACAACCACAGCTGCCACCTCCTCGGTTCCCGAGGCCCAGCCTCCTCTCGATCTCGTGCGTGAGCACGCGCCCGAGGAGCTCGAGCAGTGGAGCCCCGATCCCGCAGCGCCAGGCACCCCTGCATCTTCCCGTGTTTCCCGTGCGCGCCACCCAAGCAGCAACAGCAGATGAGCACCGCCGGCCCTCCTCTTCCTCCTGTTTTCCCTCTCTTTCTCTCTCTCACGGTGGCCTCTCTCCTTCCCAGGAACGAGCAGGAGCTCGCCCTTGCTCCATGCCGCCGTCGTCGTACTGCTTCGCCTCGTCCACGCCATGGCCGCCCGAAGCTCCCTGCCCGGCGCCGTGGATGGCCGCCATGTATGCCCTTGCTCTGCTCCGAGTCAACCGTTCCGCCGTCACCCGTTCGTCCCGCCGGATCCGCGAAGCCGCCGTTCAGGACCCTGCCTGTCTCCCCTGCATCACGCCCCATCGCCGTGCTCCTCACCGACGCCGTCCGCGCCCTTTCCTGCCTCGGATCCGGCTGGATCCACCTCCTCCTCCAGCCACGGCCCTTCCTGGCCGGATCCCGCCGCCGCGCTGCCGCCAAGCCAGCTCGCCGCCGCTGCTCTGCTTCCTGACGAACAGAGTAGCTCGCTCGCCCGCTCGTCCCCGCTCGCGTTGACCGCGCTGGCCAGCTGCGTGGGCTGCAGCCGCAACAAGCCCCCCCAGCCGGCCTGCTGCCTCCAAGGCCCGGCGCCTCGCTTTAGCCTCTCCACCGACCGGCCCAAGGCCCAGGGTGAGCAGCCCCCTCCCAGATCCCTCTCCTGTGCACTGCTGGCCCAGCATATTTCAGCCCGATTTGTTTTTTTTACAGATCTGTGATTTTAGCCTTTATCCAGTGAATTAACTGTTTTACAGAAAAGTCCTTCAACTTCATGCTTTTAATAACTCACAAACTATGCATCATATGTAAATAATTTAAACATGAAAAATGCTTAGTTTTTTTCATCTAGATTAATAATATGCCATTTTCATCCCATGCTAAAATGCTTAAAATGTTGTTTGTTTAATTTTGCTCAAATGCCATGCTAAAATGCTTTATTTCATAACTAAATAACCGTAGCTCCGATTTAAATAAACTTTATATGTAAATGGGGTAGAATTTTGCCTAGTTTAACATGGTGGCCTTACTTTGCATGTTAAACAACCCTAAAATTGTGTTTAGGGAAGAACAGGACCTAATCTAAAATATGCATATGGGGAGTTTCCGGAATTGTTGTTCGTTGCTTCCGGCCTCATTTAAACTTGACTAGATAGGTAGTTTTGCTTTGCTTCACTCTCTTGCCATGTTTAACAACATTTAATATTGTTGGGGTACATAAACGAGAGAGAACTAAATAATCGATGTGGTATTTTGTCAATATGCATCCCGATGCATATTGAGCTCCATTTAATTTGTAGGATTGATTGTGCACTTTGCCATGCCATGCCATGCATATTTAAAACGGACATGCATCATACTTGTTTGCGCATCATGCCATGTTCATGTGGTGGTTGTTTACCATGTTGTTTGTTTCTTTCCGGGTTGCTTCTCTCGTTAGCTTCGGTTTCGTTCCGGAGTTGTGAGGATTCGTTCGTCTACGGCCGTTTGTCTTCTTCATGGACTCTTTCTTCTTCCTTGCGGGATTTCAGGCAAGATGATCATACCCTCGAAATCACTACTATCTTTGCTATGCTAGTTTGCTCGCTCTTTTGCTATGCCAATGCTACGATGCCTACCATTTGCTTGTCAGCCTCCCAAATTGCCATGTCAAACCTCTAACCCACCATGTCCTAGCAAACCGTTGATTGGCTATGTTACCGCTTTGCTCAGCCCCTCTTATAGCGTTGTTAGTTGCAGGTGAAGATTGAAGTTTGTTCCTTGTTGGAACATGGAGATGCCGTTCCTTGTTGGAACATTTATTTGCTTGTTGGGATATCACAATATATCTTATTTAATTAATGCATCTATATACTTGGTAAAGGGTGGAAGGCTCGGCCTTATGCCTGGTGTTTTGTTCCACTCTTGCCGCCCTAGTTTCCGTCATATCGGTGTTATGTTCCCGGATTTTGCGTCCCTTACGCGGTTGGGCTATAATGGGAACCCCTTGACAGTTCGCCTTAAGTAAAGCTCTTCCAGCAATGCCCAACATTGGTTTTACCATTTGCCACCTAGCCTTTTCTTTTCCCTTGGGAGTCGCGCTCCTGAGGGTCATCATTATTTTACCCCCCGGGCCAGTGCTCCTCTGAGTGTTGGTCCAAACTAGAGTCCTGTGCAGCGCCCCCTCGGGGAAACTCGAGGTTTGGTTTTAGTTGTACGGAGCGCTCATGTGAGTGTGCCCTGAGAAAGAGATATGTGCAGCTCCTATCGGGATTTGTCGGCACATTCGGGCGGTGTTGCTGGTTTAGTTTTACCCTGTCGAAATGTCTTGTTGTACCGGGATACCGAGTCTGATCGGAATGTCTCGGGTGGAGGTCTATTCCTTCGTTGACCGTGAGAGCTTGTGATGGGCTAAGTTGGGACACCCCTGCAGGGTATTAACTTTCGAAAGCCGTGCCCGTGGTTATGGGCAGATGGGAATTTGTTAACGTCCGGTTGTAGAAAACCCGAAGTTGACCTTAATTAAAATACATCAACCGCGTGTGTAACCGTGATGGTCTCTTTCCGGCGGAGTCCGGGAAGTGAACACGGTGTTGGAGTTATGCTTGACGTAGGTAGTCCAGGATCACTTCTTGATCATACCTTTGTCGACCGTGCTTTGCCTTCTCTTCTCGCTCTCATTTGCGTATGTTAGCCACCATATATGCTAGTCGCTTGCTGCAGCTCCACCTCATACCTTTACCTTACCCATAAGCTTAAATAGTCTTGATCGCGAGGGTGCGAGATTGCTGAGTCCCTGTGGCTCACAGATACTCCCAAAACCAGCTTGCAGGTGCCGATGAGTCCGTGCAGATGACGCAACCAAGCTCAGGAGGAGCTCGATGAAGATCTTGTCCTTTGTGGTGTTTCGTTCTAGTTGATCAGTAGTGGAGCCCAGTTGGGGTCGATCGGGGACCTTTGTCGCATTTGGGGTTCTTCTTTTATTTTGGTTCCGTAGTCGGACCTTGATTGTATCTGGATGATGTAATGCTTTATTCATGTAATTGTTTGAAGTGGCGATTGTAAGCCAACTATGTATCTCTTTCCCTTATGTATTACATGGGTTGTGTGAAGATTACCTCACTTGCGACATTGCTTTCAATGCGGTTATGCCTCTAAGTCGTGCTTCGACACGTGGGAGATATAGCCGCATCGAGGGCGTGACAAGTTGGTAATCAGAGCCTTCCCCGACCTTAGGAGCCCCATTGCTTGATCGTTATTAGTGGCCGAGTTGTGTCTAGAAAAATGTTTTGAGTCCTTTAGGAATTATATATCGGAGAGTTTAGGAATTCTTTTACTCCCCAGTTCCTTCATCGCTCTGGTAAGGCATCCTGATGTAGAGTTTTGACTCTTCTCTTCTCAAATTTCACTAAAAATTTTTAGGATCACGCGGGTATCTTGGAATCGTTCCGATGGTTTTATGATGAGAACATTGTCTTGGTGCCTCCTGTCAGGGGTTTAGTGGAAGTGTCCCGGGGAGTTGAGCTCTGAGGTGTTGTCATCATAATTTTATCGTTGCAATTCTGGAATACCTGAGTTTAGTACGCCGACATCGAAAATCTCTTTTATGCAGTTCGTTGGTGAGATAACCTCGACGCCACCCAGTACTGGGGCGGGAGTTCGGGAGTATCGCCATAACTTGTATAACGGATGATTTTCGAAGGTTGAGGTAGATGATTTCCGAAGGTTTCTTGGTTATGTGTTGAAGGATGGATACAGCTGGATGTAGGATTTGCTAGTTTGGGTGAGATATTATGCTTCCCCTGTATCCCCAACACCTGATTGCATAACCGGAAAATTTCGGGAGTTTCATAGGTGGGAAATCAAGTAGCTCTTAGGATATCTTTTCGACAGATGTATGATATGAAATTGGGGTTCGACGTCTAGTGGTCCGCCTTTCCACGGTCGTTTTTACAGTGGTCTCGTTGTGTCTTAAAGAGTCCTTGGCTATGCCGACTCGGGGACACTTCGTATGTCATGTGCACTGCCTTTTACATGATGGTGCTGTACACTCGAGCCCGTGTGGGCCCCACCACGAAAACTTCGGACGGAATCTCTATCATATGTTTGTTCCGGCTTATTCTGCAAGCCAGTCCTTTGTTTTTGTTTTGAGTTGTGGTATTTGAGTTGCTTCAATGTCAAGTGTTGATTCCATACCTTTCCGAAATGGTGTTCTCATACTCCGATGTGAATACCAATCCTTCTCGACAATCGAGATTGTCATGTCAATCCTTTTCAACCAGCGTCTTTCTCTTCAAGTGGATCCGATCATTTCAATATTCGCAAGATCACCTCTCAGTTCTCTCAACGGTGTTTGTTTCATCCGTCCCAAGTTATTTTTGTTTTCCCGCCCTCCCACCCCTTTTTCTTCAAGGACTCAGATTTCTTAATCGAGTATCCATTTTATTGATGGGAAGTTTCTCCATTCTTTTCTGTCAATGTTCTTATCCGGTGATTCTCATGAAGATTCTAATGGAGCTTCAAGTTCGTCATTCCTCATTCCTTTCTCTTCTCCGGTGGATTCAAGTCAAGATTTGTCGATTATATCCCCTTTTTCTCGTTTCAAATACCTTCTCATGCCGGTGCACCTCATATTCATTCACTTCTCGCTATTTAATTGTTCCGGAGTGCTGAAGATATTTCAAAGATTTGTGTTTTCACTTTGCATCCATTCAAGCTATTTCGAGGTCCTATCTTATTCAAGTCATTTAATTCAACTGGTGAAATCTCTCTTTTAATCATTCTAACGGTGTTTTCTCTTGAGTGGGCCCTAACCCACAGGTCTTTTCCTAGGATCTTACCTGACTCTTCTTATTTCCGGAGTTATAATCAAATTCTTTTCGAAGTTTGACGTAAGAATGAGTTATCATTAGTCAAATGCTTTTCTCCAAGATCTTTCAAATTCTTTTCATAGTTGGCTCAACCTCTTCGCTTTTGATTCTTTCGGAGTGTCTAAATAATTCTTGGTGGTGTTTCTCGTTGTCATTCTCATCATTTGAAGACCAAAGAAGAGTTTCTCTTTAATCTTGCTCTATTCTCTTCAAGATTCATGGTGCTAGCTTGTTGCCATCCTCTCATAATTGTTTTGATCGTGAGAATTCTTTTCATCCATCCGGAGTTATTCAAGAGTCTTCTCAGTTTGTCATCCGGAGTCCATCAATTCAGATTTATTCATTCTCAGTTTGCAGTTATCATTCTCCGATCTTACCGGTGCCTTGTTCAAGTGATCTTTAATCGGCTCGTGCTCTCTTCGTTCTCATGTATCTAAATACCCTAAAGTATCTTCATTCATTTTGCAATTCTTCCCGGTGATTTGTGCATTTGCTACATTCAATTTCAATTCTTACGGTGGTTCGTTCAAGAGTTCTCTTTCTTTGTTATCATATCAATTCATTCGTTCTTTCCAAATCCTACCGGTGGTTCGTTGAAGACCTTCTCAAGTTTACGCCATATCTCTCTTAATCCTTTCTACAAGAATAAGTGGTATGCCAAATCCGTTGCTTGTCATCAATTTAAATTGGTGAAGGATACGCATAACATAATTCTTATTCTGGTTTCATCCAAGTGATTAATCCTTTCCTTCAGAGTTTGTCCAGGAGGAATAAATTCTTGGCTTCTTGTTGTTCATCTTTCTTCCGGAGTTCTAAGTTTTCCGCATTATCTCGTCGCGAAGCTCCATCTAAATCATCGCAAGGCTTCACCTTGTGTTTTCAACTTCTCTTTCTTTTTATCATCCTTTTATTACCGGAGTTCTTCATGGAGGCTCTACATGATGGTTAATCAAGGATTTATATTTCTTCTTGAAGTGTTCATCGAGATTCTTTTCTAAGAAACTCAAGCATTCTTCATCTTGCTATCCGGAGTGCAATTTCTTTCTACCGTATCTTTGGAGGTGGTATTATGTCCTTCTTGATAATTCCCCTTCGTTGCTTCGTGAGTCACAAGTTATCAAGAATGAGATATTTTAAATCCATCAATCTCTTCTTTGGAGTTATCTTGAGTTATATTTCACCTAAAGCCTTCCCTAAGGATTGTTGCCATTTATGGTGCTTGTAAATGATCCAAGTACTTCATTTATCCTCCCGGTGAAATAAGTTTCTCGTCTCCTCGTTCATATCAATCCAATTCTTCTTCCCGCGAGTGGCAGGTTGTCATCTCATAATTTGAGATGTATTTCATAAGACCATATCAAGATTATTCTTTTCGTTGTTGGTTTTCAACAACTCCATTCTAGCATTTGTTGTATCTGTGATCTCTCAAGATCTTGTTTCCCTTCGTTCCGGAGTCATTGTGATGTTGCTCTTTTCAACCCATCATCTCGTTTGTCAAAGATCATGTTCTTTTCGTGCTTATCCATTTAACCAGAGTGTCGTGTCCTCTGCTCAAGTTCTTTTCATCTTATCTAGTCTTGTATCACTTTTCAACCGGAGTGTTGTTCGAATTTGGTCTTCCTTGATCCCCTTCCTTAACCGGCGCGTTTTCAATATATATCTTCCCTTCAACCTCAAGGTTTTGCAATGCTCTTTGTCCCTAGTTTCTAACGGAGTGTTTTCGACTTTGTTCTCCTTCGTTCTATTCTTTTCTCGAATTAGTTCAACCTCGCAAGGTTCATGGTTTCACTCGTTCGTCAAAGAAGCAACTTTGTTTTACCTCTCCTCTTCCTTTTCCCTCCGGTGCCATCCTAGATCTCGGGACGAGATCCTCTCGTAGTGGTGGAGTGTTGTAACACCCCGGATGCAATTTTCCATATTCGTAACTCCAACTCTTGCCTTTTCCGGAGGTGTGTTATTTTATTTCCTTCGTGGTTGGGTTTTTGTCTGTTGTTTTGCATTTTGTTTTTGTTATGCATCTTGTCTCATAGCATCATGCGCATTGCATCTGCATGTTTTCATAAAACATGCATCCGTTGTTAGTTGCCGCTTCTTCCTCGTCTCTGTTGACCTTTCTCAGACCGACCATTCTGTTGTTGCCCGACCGTTTGACCCTCTTTGCACAATACTCAAAACCCTTTGTCTCCATGGCGTTTCGTCAAACCCCTCTTGCGTGCGTCCGAAAACTCCCCTAAACCCGACCCGGGCAGTCATTACCGTTGTGTCCGAATCATCCCCTAACATCTACAAAATATCTCTGTTTTCTCTTTTGGACTCCCTAGCTATTTTTTTTTCGCGACCGTCCGTTTTCGATCCGAGGGACCGAGATAGCCCTTAACCTAATCTGTGGGGTATATATAGTCCACCCTTAGTCATTTTGGACAAACCCTAACTTCTAGGCAGTTTGTCCCTGCCGCCGCCGCCGCACTCACCTTCCGCCTTGGGATCTCCCCAGATCCTTCTCGCAGCCACCCACAGGCCAGCCGTCTCCCCTCGATCCCCATCCCACCAGTCCTTCCGATCCAAAAATCCACAACCACAGCCGCCACCTCCTCGGTTCCCGAGGCCCAGCCTCCTCTCGATCTCGTGCGTGAGCATGCGCCCGAGGAGCTCGAGCAGTGGAGCCCCGATCCCGCAGCGCCAGGCACCCCTGCATCTTCCCGTGTTTCCCGTGCGCGCCACCCAAGCAGCAACTGCAGATGAGCACCGTCGTCCCTCCTCTTCCTCCTGTTTTCCCTCTCTTTCTCTCTCTCACGGTGGCCTCTCTCCTTCCCAGGAACGAGCAGGAGCTCGCCCTTGCTCCATGCCGCCGTCGTCGTACTGCTTCGCCTCGTCCATGCCATGGCCGCCCGAAGCTCCCTGCCCGGCGCCGTGGATGGCCGCCATGGATGCCCTTGCTCTGCTCCGAGTCAACCGTTCCGCCGTCGCCCGTTCGTCCCGCCGGATCCGCGAAGCCGCCGTTCGGGACCCTGTCTGTCTCCCCTGCATCACGCCCCATCGCCGTGCTCCTCACCGACGCCGTCCGCGCCCTTTCCTGCCTCGGATCCGGCTGGATCCACCTCCTCCTCCAGCCACGGCCCTTCCTGGCCGGATCCCGCCGCCGCGCTGCCACCAAGCCAGCTCGCCGCCGCTGCTCTGCTTCCTGACGAACAGAGCAGCTCGCTCGCCCGCTCGTCCCCGCTCGCGTTGACCGCGCTGGCCAGCTGCGTGGGCTGCAGCCGCAACAAGCCCCCCCAGCCGGCCTGCTGCCTCCAAGGCCCAGCGCCCCGCTTTAGCCTCTCCACCGACCGGCCCAAGGCCCAGGGTGAGCAGCCCCCTCCAGATCCCTCTCCTGTGCACTGCTGGCCCAGCATATTTCGGCCCGATTTGTTTTTTTTATAGATCTGTGATTTTAGCCTTTATCCAGTGAATTAACTGTTTTACAGAAAAGTCCTTCAACTTCATGCATTTAATAACTCACAAACTATGCATCATATGTAAATAATTTAAACATGAAAAATGCTTAGTTTTTTTCATCTAGATTAATAATATGCCATTTTCATCCCATGCTAAAATGCTTAAAATTTTGTTTGTTTAATTTTGCTCAAATGCCATGTTAAAATGCTTTATTTCATAACTAACTAACCGTAGCTCCGATTTAAATAAACTTTATATGTAAATGGGGTAGAATTTTGCCTAGTTTAACATGGTGGCCTTACTTTGCATGTTAAACAACCCTAAAATTGTGTTTAGGGCAGAACAGGACCTAATCTAAAATATGCATATGGGGAGTTTCCGGAATTGTTGTTCGTTGCTTCCGGCCTCATTTAAACTTGACTAGATAGGTAGTTTTGCTTTGCTTCACTCTCTTGCCATGTTTAACAACATTTAATATTGTTGGGGTACATAAACGAGAGAGAACTAAATAATCGATGTGGTGTTTTGTCAATATGCATCCCGATGCATATTGAGCTCCATTTAATTTGTAGGATTGATTGTGCACTTTGCCATGCCATGCCATGCATATTTAAAACGAACAGGCATCATACTTATTTGCGCATCATGCCATGTTCATGTGGTGGTTGTTTACCATGTTGTTTGTTTCTTTCCGGGTTGCTTCTCTCGTTAGCTTCGGTTTCGTTCCGGAGTTGTGAGGATTCGTTCATCTACGGCCGTTTGTCTTCTTCATGGACTCTTTCTTCTTCCTTGCGGGATTTCAGGCAAGATGATCATACCCTCGAAATCACTACTATCTTTGCTATGCTAGTTTGCTCGCTCTTTTGCTATGCCAATGCTACGATGCCTACCATTTGCTTGTCAGCCTCCCAAATTGCCATGTCAAACCTCTAACCCACCATGTCCTAGCAAACCGTTGATTGGCTATGTTACCACTTTGCTCAGCCCCTCTTATAGCGTTGTTAGTTGCAGGTGAAGATTGAAGTTTGTTCCTTGTTGGAACATGGAGATGCCGTTCCTTGTTGGAACATTTATTTGCTTGTTGGGATATCACAATATATCTTATTTAATTAATGCATCTATATACTTGGTAAAGGGTGGAAGGCTCGGCCTTATGCCTGGTGTTTTGTTCCACTCTTACCGCCCTAGTTTCCGTCATATCGGTGTTATGTTCCCGGATTTTGCGTCCCTTACACGGTTGGGCTATAATGGGAACCCCTTGACAGTTCGCCTTAAGTAAAGCTCTTCCAGCAATGCCCAACATTGATTTTACCATTTGCCACCTAGCCTTTTCTTTTCCCTTGGGAGTCGCGCTCCTGAGGGTCATCATTATTTTACCCCTCGGGCCAGTGCTCCTCTGAGTGTTGGTCCAAACTAGAGTCCTGTGCAGCGCCCCCTCGGGGAAACTCGAGGTTTGGTTTTAGTTGTACGAAGCGCTCATCTGAGTGTGCCCTGAGAAAGAGATATGTGCAGCTCCTATCGGGATTTGTCGGCACATTCGGGCGGTGTTGCTGGTTTAGTTTTACCCTGTCGAAATGTCTTGTTGTACCGGGATACCGAGTCTGATCGGAATGTCTCGGGTGGAGGTCTATTCCTTCGTTGACCGTGAGAGCTTGTGATGGGCTAAGTTGGGACACCCCTGCAGGGTATTAACTTTCGAAAGCCGTGCCCGTGGTTATGGGCAGATGGGAATTTGTTAACGTCCGGTTGTAGAAAACCCGAAGTTGACCTTAATTAAAATACATCAACCGCATGTGTAACCGTGATGGTCTCTTTCTGGCGGAGTCCGGGAAGTGAACACGGTGTTGGAGTTATGCTTGACGTAGGTAGTCCAGGATCACTTCTTGATCATACCTTTGTCGACCGTGCTTTGCCTTCTCTTCTCGCTCTCATTTGCGTATGTTAGCCACCATATATGCTAGTCGCTTGCTGCAGCTCCACCTCATACCTTTACCTTACCCATAAGCTTAAATAGTCTTGATCGCGAGGGTGCGAGATTGCTGAGTCCCTGTGGCTCACAGATACTCCCAGAACCAGCTTGCAGGTGCCGATGAGTCCGTGCAGATGACGCAACCAAGCTCAGGAGGAGCTCGATGAAGATCTTGTCCTTTGTGGTGTTTCGTTCTAGTTGATCAGTAGTGGAGCCCAGTTGGGGTCGATCGGGGACCTTTGTCGCATTTGGGGTTCTTCTTTTATTTTGGTTCCGTAGTCGGACCTTGATTGTATCTGGATGATGTAATGCTTTATTCATGTAATTGTTTGAAGTGGCGATTGTAAGCCAACTATGTATCTCTTTCCCTTATGTATTACATGGGTTGCGTGAAGATTACCTCACTTGCGACATTGCTTTCAATGCGGTTATGCCTCTAAGTCGTGCTTCGACACGTGGGAGATATAGCCGCATCGAGGGCGTGACACCAGGGTCCCATTGATACAGAGCTGCTGATGATATCTGGTGACGGGAGGTCCCATGGCTCCATAGCCATGGGAGATGGACTTATCCGTTGTCCTAGCACTCTCCCGGAGATCAAGGCGCGCCAGTCGAGCTCCGCTCCTGAGATAAGGCCTCGTGAATGGCCAGTCCAACTCGCCATCAAGGTTAGTTATACGTACTCAGCTATCTTTCTCCATTACATTGTGTGTGCTTCCATCAATGATTACAAATGGTCATGTGAGTGGTGTTGCAGGCTGCTATACAGAGTGAGAGAGATAGAACGGAGAAACTTTTGGCGGAGGCGGAGGAGAGGCAGCGAGAGTTGGAGGAGAAGACGACAAAGATGTTGGAGGAGGAGAGGGCACGGAATGACATGCAGGCAAGGGCCATGTACGAGCTCCTTGTGGTAAGTTTCTTCTGCAGATTACTTGCTAGTCTTAACATTTGAGTCTCATTACTAACTAGTATGACTCTGTTGTGAAAACCAAATGTGCAGTCTGTGTGTGAGAAGTCCGGTTAGACCGCTCCGCCGATGCCAGTGATTGCTCCTGGGAGCACGGTGAGTTTAATTTGAATGGACATTACTTGCTTGTCTTAACATATGAGTGTCATAATGCTAACGAGACATTGGAAATGATCTTTGGTGCAGCTTAACTCCAGAAACGCATCGCACGATCCTTCTCCAGCTACCGGCGCGAGCCAGCCCACTCCTTCTCCAGCTACCGGCGCGAGCCAGCCCGCTCCTACACCTCCGTGATCACGGTAAGTTTCTCTAGGGTTTTGCTTAACAAATGCATAAAGACCTAGACTTAGCTTTATTTCCTCCTATATGCTTACATAATGACCTAGAGTTAGGTTCTTTTCCTCCAAAATGACTTAATAAGCTTACTGACCTCATAAACCATCCATTCTACCTAAGTTAGCTCTAAAATGACTCATTTTACCTTAGTTAGATTACAAGTGATCCAATTTATCCAAGTTAGCTCGAAAATGACCCATTTTACGTAGATTAGCTCCTAAATGATCCATTTTACCTACGTTAGCTTTAAAATGACCCATTCCACCTAGGTTAGCTCCAAAATGACCCATTTCACCTAGGTTAGCTCCAAAATGACCCATTTCACCTAAGTTAGCTGAAAAACGATCCATTTTACCTTAGTTAGCTCAAAAACGTGGCATTTCACCTAGGTTAGCTCATAAACGACCCATTTGACCTAGGTTAGCTCATAAATGACCCATTTCACCTAGGTTAGCTCATAAACAACCTATTTCACCTAGGTTAGCTCATAAACGACCCATTTCACCTAGGTTTGCTCATAAACGACTCATTTCACCTAACTTAGCTCATAAACGACCCATTTCACCTAGGTTTGCTCATAAACGACTCATTTCACCTAGGTTTGCTCATAAACGACTCATTTCACCTAGGTTTGCTCATAAACGACCCATTTCACCTAGGTTTGCTCATAAACGACCCATTTCACCTAGGTTTGCTCATAAACGACCCATTTCACCTAACTTAGCTCCAAAATGATCCATTTCACCTAGGATAGCTCATAAACTACCCATTTCACCTAGGCTAGCTCATATACGATACATTTCACCTAAGTTAGCTAATATATGGCATATACTTCTTCTTCTAGTCTTCTTCTTCTATTCTTTTTCTTCTAGTCTAATTCTTCTTCTAGTCTTCTTTTTCTAACTTTCTTATTTGTCATTTTGCAGGTTTCATTCACTTCACGGAAGCCAGCTTCCTATGATGGATTGCTTGCTTTTTCCTGTTTTTTCCTTTGATGCACTTGTATTCTGCTGGCTTGCTATGAAGAAACTTTGCATATTGTAATATGTATGGATCGATGGAACTATGTGATGGATATATATGTGATGTGAAATTTTGATGGATATATATGTGATGTGATGGAACTATGTGATGGATATTTATGTGATGGATATATATGTGCTGTGAAATTTTTGTTGTGATAATTGTTGGATATAAGAAAAACAGAAAAAAAAGAGGCAGTTTAGGCTCTTTGCCGTCCGCGGCAGACGGCAAAGACCCCTTTGCCGTCGGTGGCAGACGGCAAAGGGGGCACATGGCGCCCACCTGTGCTTCCTGGGGTGGACCATTTGGCCAATTTGCCGACAGTGGCGGACGGCAAAGCCTGGCTGACGACAAAGACTTCGCCTTTGCCATCCGCCGGGCGGACGACAAAAAAAAACGGGCGCTGAGGTATTGCTGATGTCACCTAGTGGACGGCAAAGAGGCACACTAATTTGCCGTCCGCTGGTGGACGGCAAAGGCCGCCGTTAGCCGCCTAACGGAGTGACAATGGCGGACGTGCCACATTTTGCCGTCCCCCCTCTTTGCCGTCCGCCGCTGTAGGCAAAGGGCTCTTTGCCGTCCGCCTTGGAAAGCAGACGGCAAAGGACCTGTTTGCCGACCCTATCTTTGCCGTCTGTGTTTGCCGTCCGCGGCGGACGGCAAAGTGCTTTGCCGTCAGCCGTCCCTGCGTTTGCCGTCCGCCATGGCAGATGGCAAAGTACTGGATTCCTGTAGTGCTCGTTCCCCGTTCCTTAACAAGAAAAGAATGAGGATGAATTTCACAAAAGGCATCATTGTCAAGTGCAAGACGACTAGCAGAGATTAGGCTCTTGCTAGCTTCTGGAACATGAAGGATATTATTTAGGTAAAGATCACGATCAGGGGTACGAATAGCTGAATGACCAATATGTTCTATAGCCATACCTGACCCACTAGCAGTGTGGATTTGCTCGTTTCCAGTGTAGCGGTCACGGACAGTCAGCTTCTCAAGGTCTCCTGTGATGTGATCGGTGGCGCCGCTGTCAAGATACCAATTGGTATCCACCCCATATTGAGGTGCTGCCAGGTTCACCGTCCTCTCTTCTCCTCCTTGGTAGGCTTCATCATAGCGTTTCCAGCACTTCCACGCTGGATGACCCAGTTTGCCACAGATCTGGCACTGGATCCTAGGTGCAGGGGCATTGTTGTTGTAGTTGCCCCCACCACCGTTGTTGTTGTAGTGGCCTCCTCCTCCTTGTCCACCGCGACCGCCAGGCTTGATGTAGGGGCGGCCACAGTCACCACTGTTGTTGCCGTTGCCGCCACGGCCACGGCCATGGTCACCACGCCCGCGGCCTCTGGTGGCAGCGTTAGCGGAGGACTGCGATACTCCACCGCGGAGCTTCATCCGCGTCTCGAAGCTGATCAGCTGCGAGAACAGCTCGGGGACGGTGATCGGCTCCACTCTGGAGCACATGGCGGAGACCACAGGATCAAACTCCTCGTCCAAGCCAGCGAGGATGTGGGAGACGACATCATCATCGTCGATCTTCTTCCCTGCAGCGATGAGGTCATCACAGAGAGACTTCACTTTCCCGACATAGTCGGTGATGGAGGAGTTCCCCTTCTGCAGATTGGCGAGGGTGATGCGCACGTTGACCGTCTGGGCACGAGTGTGAGACGCAAGCATCTCTGCAATCGTGTTCCAGAGTTCTGCCGACGTGTGACAGGTAGCGACCTGGATGGCCATCTCACGGGGCAGAGTTGTCAGAAGGTAAGAAAAGACTTGCTGATCTTGGGCATACCAGGTATGGAACTCCGGGTTGGGCTTCGTCGTCTTGGTTTTGCCATCAGATGAGGCTACTTCAAGGTGCATGGGTGGCACCGGGTGATCGACGTCGAGGTACTGCTCCATGCGGGCTCCTCTGAGCGCCGACAGAACTGTCGCCCGCCATAGGGCTTGGTTGTTCTTGCTGAGCTTCTCGGAGACGGCGTGTACAAATGGAGAGGATGGGAAGGAGTTTGAAGGTGTCGCCATGGATGATCTCGAGAAGTGCTCTGATTACCATGTAAAAGCTAGGGTTGGCTGCGTTAAGCGTGTTGCCTCTTGGCAGGGACGCCTTTGTGTTTATATAGACAGAAGATTACAGGATATGGCGCAGGTAGTTGGTTGGTTATCAACTTGTCCTCTACTCCAAGCTATACACGAGATAGAGGTTATCCTAGCCAACAACCTGCGCCACAACTCATGTACACAATACGTTACATTGTCACGATACAACTACGGTCCTATACTTTTAACAGTCATATCATATAAAATTATCATTTATATGCACTCACAGTAAGATTTGCTACTTCATTCATTCCTAAATATAAAACGTTTTGTCAGTTCAAATTAAACTGCAAAAACGTCTTGTATTTAAAATACAGAGGATATTGACTACTCCCTTTGTTCCCAAAAATAAGTGTTTTTGATTTAATACAACTCCTCCGCTCTAAAATAAGTGTCTTGGTTAATCACTACTTGGCCAACCATGCCTTGCTTTCACACGTCAGACCGAAAGGGTTGCTGCGTGGCTAAGCGGGCTCTGCTCCGCCCACTACAGCAAGGTGAGGACTAGGGAGCGAGAAGGTGGCCAGGCAGGTACCACGCATTTGGGACTTTACCAGACGGCTAGCTGGTCGCCTTTTTTTTCAATTCAATCCAATTCTTCTTCTTCCTCCATCAGTCTGGTGGTATTGTGAGTATTTTTCAATTACTAGTGATAAGCTTTTGTATGCTCCTTATTGGTAAGATGGTGCCTATAGGCATTTTTGCAGTAATGTTTAGCATCTATTTTGACTTCTGTTATTCTGAAACCCAGTGATGAAAAAGGTAAGTCTCCGTTGTGCCTGCAATCTGGGGGAGTTTTTTGTGGCTCCAATTTGTGAGTTGGGTGCATTTGCCAAATGATGATTCTATTAAGATTAACGTGGATGCTAATTTTTTTTAAGGGAGTGTGGATGCTAACTTTGTGATGCAAATGGTATGACTAGTGTATGAGTCGTTGTGTGTGGGGTTGCGCAAGAGGTTATCATGTCGGCTTGGGATTTTATTCCGGGTTGCAAGTGTGGAGGAGGCTGAACTATGTGCATGTATTGCAGGGTCTCTACTCTCTACATCGCCGTCCCTATGCATAAGGCGATTGGTCTCGAGACTCATTATTTGTACTATGTTCACAAGTACTCCCTCTGTGAACTTTTATAAGACCGTTTAGATCACTACTATTTGTCTAATGATATAATGGACAAGCTAGCCCTCTTCTACCTCAAGAAGGAGGCGAGATTATTGTCGAGTTTAAGCCACCGGAGATAAGGAGAGGTACAACTTTGGTGTAGAAGAGTTCAAACTAAAGTAAGTGTTGTACAATAAACTCAAATGAAATGGGAAAGGGCCTGGTTTTTAGCTAACCTCTCGGCGGCAACTTTTTTTGAGAAAACCTTCGGTCTATTCATCTTCAATCATAGAAGTACAATGAACACCATAAATAATAAAACTACATCTAAAACCTAGCGACGACTACAAACACTGAAGCGAACTGAAGGCGCACCGTCATGATCGCTCTTCCCTCACATGAGTAGGGCAAAACTTTTGTAATAGACAGTCGAGAAGTCGTCCTCTTCGCGGCGACTTGTGGCCAACAAAGGGGTGGGACGACTGGCCTAATTGGAGGTGCAGATGATCGAGGCCCTTGATGGAAGATGCAAAAAATTGCGTCGAGTGCTATGTTCCATAAAAGAGGCGTATCAATATTGATATTTGCAGGCAACCATAAGCCATGATTATTCCAATGAAAAAAGAGGCGGCATATATTATTTAAAATTCACTGAACTATCCAATTTATTTCTACCATTTTCATTTGTCTCCTAGCATAAAAATATTCATGCTTAAAATCATGTGTATACTTTGTGAACTCTATGTGTATATTTCGTGCAGTCTATGGAGATACCTACCTTTAATTTGAACCGATATTTCTACCAACTGCACACCATTGCTTTTTATGATTTATATTTCTATTGCTTTCATTTGCAATTAAAATAACTTGTTGTAATACTAAAATTTTGATTTGTATGATACCATATCTGTACACCTTCTTGTCAAATTTTACTTTGAATCATTTGGAGTTGAGCAATGATAATGATTAAGCTATTAACTTGAATAGCGTAAAGAAAGAAATGTACATAACATCTGTTATTGGTTTTACTTTATTATTAACATTCTATGTAGCAATAGCTACTTTTATAAGGCAAAGATTTGGTTGATTAAAAAGAATTAAAACCAAATCTTGACGAGCTAGAGTAAAACGAACGAGAAACATGAATAAGATGAGTACATTTTTCCATAAAACACCTTTAAAATGGAAACATCTCTTAGTTTCACTAGTCCACATGCTAGGGAAACAATGGAACATAATTTTTGTAATATTCACTAAAAATATATGAGAAAAGGAAATATACAACATGTGATGACTTGTCAATCTTAAACCTCCACGACCCTAGTCTAAGCAAGCACTGTGTGGGTGTACATGTATATACACTTACTTTGACTATTTTAACTTATATATTTTTTAGGCAAACTTGCAAGCTTCATTAGAACGTCACAAAATTTATAAGGACAAATGAAAAGATCGCCGGGTTGACCTAACCGAACATGGCAGCCAACCCTAGCATTTTAAATTAGATTTGAATCTCCTTAGTTTAGAGTTCACATACAAAAAAGTTACATTAAGGCCTTTGGCCCATTAGTCCATGGAAAAAGAGAAGAGAAGGAAATGAAAAGAGTGGATAGATAAGATTTGGCCTACACTATTCCAATATGTATATTGCATATTAATTTTTGACTAAGCATCTGTATTGGCCTCGAGAATAGGCTTGGGTGTTTATCCCGGTACTTCTGGTCAAACCTTGCTTAGAGCATCTCCACTCACCCCACTTCCCCCAACAGCCCCTAGGCCCCTTTTTTATCGCCGACTCGGAAAAGTCGGCCCAGTCGTGCCCTAGGAGTCCAAATTTCGCAAGTAGGGCTGAAATTGGCGCCGGCGGATCCAGGCCGAACTCGGCGCGCTGGGGGGGGGGTGCCCGGGGCGCCAGAGGAAACGAATTTGGCATGAAAACTGGTGGACCCAATGAGCCAGTGACTGGGCAACGGCGAGAACCTTTGTCGTCCTCATCGCCTCGGTTTCCCGCGGGAATCAACGCGAAGTCTTCCACCGGTCAGCCTTCCATTGATTCACGGGCTACACAGTGAAGGCGTGCTGCCGCACGTCCCGCCCCTCCCGCCACGCGTCCACACAACTGCCGCCCACTCATGGAGGGTCAGGACCGGAGGCGTTCCCGTCCCCCCGGCGCCGACCGGCGCCAAACGCCGCAGCGAGATCACACGCTTTTGGGTGTCCCTGCCGGAGGAAGTGCGACACCTTCCGAAGTACGCCCCTGACAAGCACGTTTTGTGGAAGGCGTACTCCGAGCGCCGCCACGCCGAGCAACTCGCGTCTACCAACAACGCGCCGCCGCCAAGGGGGCGCCACAACGCTGACGGCCGCCACCTGTGGTGGGGCGTCCCCGGGCACACGCTCCACGCCGTCCTCAAGCACCTCGAGGGCGGCAATCAGCTGTTGTTCGAGTACCCGGCGGCTACGTTCTCGCGCCGGAGCGGTGACTCTTGGTTGCCGAGGCACATGACGGCTCTTCCTCCTCCTCCTCCTCCTCCCGCTCCTCCGGCGTGGCACCGCTTTCCACCATCAAGGCCGAGCCCTTGGAGACGCCAGAGCGTCGGCGCAGTCATGGCGGCGGCCTCATCAGAAACGAGGGGCGCCGCCAGCCTTCCCCTCCTTCACGCGACCATCTTCGCCTAGTTAGGGCGAAGAAGGAGCCGGCGACACCGCCCGCCATCGTGAAGCAGGAGCACGCCGACATGGCCAACGACCTCGAGACGGGCCTCAAATGGTCGCGGGACGACTATGTCCGGGAGGAGATGGAGCGCAAGCGCTGCGCCCTCGAGGAGATCACTGCTCGGCGCCGCAGCTGATACATCTCCAGCGTATCTATAATTTATGAAGTATTCATGCCATGTTTACAACAATTTTATATGGTTTTTGTATGATTTGGATGGAACTAACCCGGACTAACGCTGTTGCAACAAAACTTTTTGACGATTTTTTTGAAACAAAAGAGGCACTAGAAGCTTCGTGGGAGGACCATAATGTGAAGGAGGTGAGCACAAGACACCGGGGCGCGCCAGGAGGCCCAAGCGTGTCCTGGTGGGTTGTGCCCACCTCGAGGCCCATCTTCGCGTGATTCCAATGCTGAAAAATCTTACAAATACCAAATCCCCCAGAAATAACCCTAGATTGGAAGTTCCACCGCCGCAAGCCTTGGTAGCCACGAAAAACCAAGCGGGAGCCCGTTCCGGCACCCTGCCGGAGGGAGAAATCATCACCGGAGGCCATCTTCATCATCCCTATGGTCTCCATGATGAGGAGGGAGTAGTCCACCCTTGGGGCTGAGGGTTTGTACTAGTAGCTATGTGTTTAATCTCTCTCTCTCTCTATTGTTTGTGATGGCACAATCTTGATGTATCGGGGCCTTTGTTAATATAGTTGGATCATATGGTGTTTCTCCCTCTCTATCTTGTTGTGATGAATTGAGTTATCCCTTTGAGATTTCGTTTTATCGGATTGAATACTTTTATGGATTTGAGAGCACTTGATATATGTCTTGCATATGAATACCCGTGGTGACAATGGGGTATTATATTGATTCACTTGATATGTGTTTTGACACTCAACTCGCGGATTCCCGAGGTGACATTGGGGTAGTCTATGCATAGTGGTTGATGCATGTTCTCGTCTTTGTTTCTCCAGTAGAAATCTTGGGGCACTCTTTGAGGTTCTTTGTGTTGGATTGAGTATTATCAATATGAATTTGCGTTGGTGTTATTTTAGTACTAATTCTTGGATAGATCGATCGGAAAGAATAGCTACAAACAATTTCTTCTTATGTTCTCCGCTAGATAGGAACTTTGGAGTGATTCTTCATCACACGTTGAGGGATGGTTATATGATCCAATTAGATTAGCATTGTTGATAGATTGCACTAGCGAAAGTATGGACCCTAGGACCCATTCTCAAGCATTGCAATACCGTCTATGCTCACTTTTGTTACTTGCTACCTTGCTGTTTTGTATTGTTACTGTTACAAAAATCAATATCTACAATCATTACTACACTTGCATCACCATCTCTTAGCTGAACTAGTGCACTTATACAATTTTGTTGGGGAACGCAGTAATTTCAAAAAAGTTCCTACAATCATGCAAGATCTATCTAGGTGATGCATAACAACGGGGACGGGGGGGGGGGGGGGAGTGTGTCCACGTACCCTCGTAGACCAAAAGTGGAAGTGTTATGTAACACGATTGATGTATAAAAACGTCTTCGCGATCCAACCGAACGCACGACACCTCCGCGATCTGCACACGTTGAGCTCGGTGCCGTCCCTCGAACTCTAGATTCAGCTGAGGCCAAGGGAGAGTTCCATCAGCACGACCACATGGTGACGGTGATGATGAAGTTGTTGGGGAACGTAGCAGAAATTCAAAATTTTCCTACGTGTCACCAAGATCTATCTATGGAGAGACCAGCAACGAGTAGAAAGAGAGTGCATCTACATACCCTTGTAGATCGCTAAGCGGAAGCGTTCAAGTGAACGGGGTTGATGGAGTCGTACTCGTCGTGATTCAAATCACCGATGATCAAGTGCCGAACGCACGGCACCTCCGCGTTCAACACACGTACAGCCCGGTGACGTCTCCCAAGCCTTGATCCAGCAAGGAGAGAGGGAGAGGTTGAGGAAGACTCCATCCAGCAGCAGCACAACGGCGTGGTGGTGGTGGAGGAGCGTGGCAATCCTGCAGGGCTTCGCCAAGCACCGCGGGAGAGGAGGAGTACTTGGGAGAGGGGAGGGCTGCGCCAGAACTTCGTGTATAGCTCCCATGCGCCTCCCCACTATATATAGGGGTGGAGGGGCTGGTTTCTTGCCCTCCAAGTCCATTGGGGCGTTGGCCAAGGTGGGAGGAAAGAAATCTCATTATTTCCTTCCCCACCGATTGTTATCCCCCCTTTTTAGGGATCTTGATCTTATCCCTTCGGGATATGATCTTATTCCTTCTAAGGGGGGATCTTGTTGCGCCTTGACCAGGGGTGTGGGGCCTTGCCCCCACTACCCACGTTCATGTGGGTCCCCCCATGCAGGTGGGCCCCACTCCGGAACCTTCTAGAACCTTCCCGGTACAATACCGAAAAACCTGAACATTTTCCGGTGGCCAAAATAGGACTTCCCATATATAAATCTTTACCTCCGGACCATTCCGGAACTCCTCGTGACGTCCGGGATCTCATCCGGGACTCCGAACAACATTCGGTAACCACATACAAACTTCCTTTATAACCCTAGCGTCATCGAACCTTAAGTGTGTAGACCCTACGGGTTCGGGAGACATGTAGACATGACCGAGACGTTCTCCGGTCAATAACCAACAGCGGGATCTGGATACCCATGTTGGCTCCCACATGTTCCACGATGATCTCATCGGATGAACCACGATGTCAAGGACTCAGTCGATCCCGTATACAATTCCCTTTGTCTAGCGGTATGTTACTTGCCCGAGATTCGATCGTCGGTATCCAATACCTTGTTCAATCTCGTTACCGGCAAGTCACTTTACTCGTTCCGTAACACATCATCCCGTGATCAACTCCTTGGTCACATTGCGCATATGATGATGTCCTACCGAGTGGGCCCAGAGATACCTCTCCGTTTACACGGAGTGACAAATCCCAGTCTCGATCCGCATAAAACAATAGATACTTTCGGAGATACCTGTAGTGCACCTTTATAGTCACCCAGTTACGTTGTGACGTTTGATACACCCAAAGCACTCCTACGGTATCCAGGAGTTACACGCTCTCATGGTCAAAGGAAGAGATACTTGACATTGGCAAAGCTCTAGCAAACGAACTACACGATCTTTGTGCTAGGCTTAGGATTGGGTCTTGTCCATCACATCATTCTCCTAATGATGTGATCCCGTTATCAACGACATCCAATGTCCATAGCCAGGAAACCATGACTATCTGTTGATCACAACGAGCTAGTCAACTAGAGGCTCACTAGGGACATATTGTGGTCTATGTATTCACACGTGTATTACGATTTCCGGATAATACAGTTATAGCATGAATAAAAGACAATTATCATGAACAAGGAAATATAATAATACTTTTATTATTGCCTCTAGGGCATATTTCCAACAGTCTCCCACTTGCACTAGAGTCAATAATCTAGTTCACATCGATATGTGATTAACACTCAAGGTCACATCCCCATGTGACTTACACCCAAAGAGTTTACTAGAGTCAATAATCTAGTTCACATTTACCATGTGATTAACACTCGATGAGTTCTGGGTTTGATCATGTTATGCTTGTGAGAGAGGTTATAGTCAACGGGTCTGAACCTTTTAGATCCGTGTGTGCTTTACAAATCTCTATGTCATCTCCTAGATGTAGCTACCACGCTCTATTTGGAGCTATTCCAAATAACTGTTCTACTTGGAGCTATACTAAAAGTTGCTCCATTATACGTATCCGGTATTTCTACTCAGAGCTATCCGGATAGGTGTTAAGCTTGCATCGACATAACTCTTTACGTCGAACTCTTTATCACCTCCATAATCGAGAAAATTCCTTAGTCCACTAGTTACTAAGGATAACTTTGACCGCTGTCCTGTGATCCATTCTTGGATCACTCTTGTACCCCTTGACTGACTCATGGCAAGGCACACTACAGGTGCGGTACACAGCATAGCATACTGTAGAGAGCCTATGATAAAAGCATAGGGGACGACCTTCGTCCTTTCTCTCTATTCTGCCGTGGTCGAGATTTTAAGTCTTAACTTCATACCTTACATCTCAGGCAAGAATTCCTTCTTTGACTGATCCATCTTGAACACCTTCAAGATCATGTCAAGGTACGTGCTCATTTGAAAGTACTATTAAGCATTTTGATCTATCTTATAGATCTTGATGCTTATTGTTCAAGTAGCCTAATCCAGGTTTTCCATTGAAAAACAGTTTTCAAATAACCCTATATGCTTTCTAGAAATTCTACATCATTTCTGATCATCAATATGTCAACAACATATACTCATCAGAAATTCTATAGTGCTCCCACTCACTTCTTTGGAAATACAAGTTTCTCATAAACTTTGTATAAACCCAAAATCTTTGATCATCTTATCAAAGCGCACATTCCAACTCCGAGATGCTTACTCCAGTCCATGGAAGGATCGCTGGAGCTAGCATACCTTTTAGCATCCTTAGGATCGACAAAAACTTTCTGATTTGTATCACATACAACCTTTCCATACGAAGACTGGTAAGGAAACTCGTTTTGTCATCCATCTGCCAGATTTCATAAATGCAGCTAATGCTAACATGAATCCGACGGACTTAAGCATCGCTACGGATGAGAAAATCTCATCGCAGTCAACTCCTTGAACTTGTGAAAAACTCTTCGCCACAAGTCGAGCTTCATAGATGGTGACATTACCATCCACGTCCATCTTCTTCTTAAAGATCCATTTATCTCAATGGCTTGCCGATCTTTGGGCAAGTCCACCAAAGTCCATGCTTTGTTCTGATACATGGATCCTATCTCGGATTTCATGGCTTCTAACCATTTGTCGGAATTTGGGCCCACCATCACTTCTCCATAGCTCATAGGTTCATTGTTGTCTAGCAACATGACCTTCAAGACAGGATTACTGTACCACTCTGAAGTAGTACGTATCCTTGTCACCCTACGAGGTACGGCAGTGACTTGATCCGAAACTTCATGATCACTATCATAAGCTTCTACTTCAATTGGTGTAGGTGCCACGGGAACAACTTCCTGTGCCCTGATACACACTGGTTGAAGTGATGGTTCAATAACCATATCAAGTCTCCACCATCCTCCCACTCAACTTTTCGAGACAAACCTTTTCTCGAGAAAGGACCTGATTCAAGAAACAATCCATATTGCTTTCGGATCTGAATTAGGAGGTATACCCAACTGTTTTGGGTGTCCTATGAAGATGCATTTTATCCGCTTTGGGTTCGAGCTTATCAATCCTGAAATTTTTTTCACATAAGCATCGCAGCCCCAAACCTTTAAGAAACGACAACTTAGGTTTCTCTAAACCATAATTCATACGGTGTCATCTCAACGGAATTACGTGGTGCCCTATTTAAAGTGAATGTGGTTGTCTCTAATGCCTAACCCATGAACGATAGTGGTAACTCGATAAGAGACATCATGGTATGCATCATATCCAATAGGGTGCAGTTATGATGTTCGGACACACCATCACACTATGGTGTTCCAGGCGGTATTAATTGCGAAACAATTTCCACAATGTCTTAATTGTGTGCCAAAACTTGTAACTCAGATATTCATCTCTATGATCATATCATAGACATTTTATCCTCCTGTCACAATGATCTTCTACTTCACTCTGAAATTACTTGAACCATTCAATAATTCAGACTTGTGTTTCATCAAGTAAATATTCTCAACATCTACTCGAATCATCTGTGAAGTAAGAACATAACGATATTCACTGCATGCCTCAGCACTCATTGGACTGCACACATCAAAATGTGTTACTTCCAACAAGTTGCTATCTTGTTCCATCTTACTGAAAACGAGGCTTTTCAGTCATCTTGCCCATGTGGTATGATTTGCATATCTCAAGTGATTCAAAATCAAGTGAGTCCAAACGATCCATCTGCATGGAGTTTCTTCATGCGTATACACCAATAGACATGGTTCGCATGTCTCAAACTTTTCAAAAACGAGTGAGTCCAAAGATCCATCAACATGGAGCTTCTTCATGCGTTTTAAACCAATATGACTTACATGGCAGTGCCACCAGTAAGTGGTACTATCATTACTATCTTTTGGCATGAAAATGTGTATCACCACGATCGAGATTCAATAAACCATTTTTAGGTGCAAGACCACTGAAGGTATTATTCACATAAATAGAGTAACTATTATTCTCCTTAAATGAATAGCCGTATTGCAATAGTCATAATCCAATCATGTCTATGCTCTACGCAAACACCAAATAACAATTATTCAGGTTTTAACACCAATCTCGATGGTAGAGGGAGCGTGCGATGCTTGATCATATCAACATTGGAAACATTTCCAACACATATCGTCAGCTCACCTTTAGCTAGTCTCCGTTTATTCCGTAGCTTTTATTTCGAGTTACTAACACTTAGCAACCGAACCGGTATCTAATACCCTGGTGCTACTAGGAGTACTAGTAAAGTACACATCAACACAATGTATATCCAATATACTTCTATCGACCTTGCCAGCCTTCTCATCTACCAAGTATCTAGGGTAATTCTGCTCCAGTGGTTGTTCCCTTTATTACAGAAGCACTTAGTCTCAGGTTTGGGTTCAACCTTGGGTTTCTTCACTAGAACAGCAGCTGAATTGCCGTTTCATGAAGTATCCCTTCTTGCCCTTGCCCTTCTTGAAACTAGTGGTTTCACCAACCATCAACAATTGATGCTCCTTCTTGATTTCTACTTTCGCGGTGTCAAACATCACGAATATTTCAAGGATCATCATATCTATCCCTGATATGTTATAGTTCATCACGAAGCTCTAGCAGCTTGGTGGCAATGACTTTGGGGAAACATCACTATCTTATCTGGAAGATCAACTCCCACTCGATTCAAGTGATTGTTGCACTCAGACAATCTGAGCACAAGCTCAACGATTGAGCTTTTCTCCCTTAGTTTGCAGGCTAAGAAAATCGTCGGAGGTCTCATACCTCTTGACGTGGGCACGAGCCTGAAATCCCAATTTCAGCCCTCGAAACATCTCATATGTTCCGTGACGTTTCGAAAACGTCTTTAGTGCCTCAACTCTAAACCGTTTAACTGAACTATCACGTAGTTATCAAAACGTGTATGTCCGATGTTCGCAACATCCACAAACGACGTTTGGGGTTCAGCACACTGAGCAGTGCATTAAGGACATAAGCTTTCTACTGTCCGCATAATTGCTACTATCAACTTTCAACTATATTTTCTCTAGGAACATGTCTAAAACAGTAGAACTAAAGCGCGAGCTACGACATAATTTGCAAAAGGTCTTTTGACTATGTTCAAGATAATTAAGTTCATCTTATGAACTCCCACTCAGATAGACATCCCTCTGGTCATCTAAGTGATTACATGATCCGAGTCAACTAGGCCGTGTCCGATCATCACGTGAGACGGACTAGTCATCATCGGTGAACATCTTCATGTTGATCGTATCTACTATACGACTCATGCTCGACCTTTCGGTCTCCGTGTTCCGAGGCCATGTCTGCACATGCTAGGCTCGTCAAGTTAACCCTAAGTGTTTTCGCTGTGTAAAACTGTCTTACACCCGTTGTATGTGAACGTAAGAATCCATCACACCCGATCATCACGTGGTGCTTAGAAGCGACGAACTGTAGCAACGGTGCACAGTTAGGGGAGAACACTTCTTGAAATTTTGTAAGGGATCATCTTATTTACTACCGTCGTCCTAAGTAAACAAGATGCATAAACATGATAAACATCACATGCAATCAAATAGTGACATGATATGGCCAATATCATTTTGCTCCTTTTGATCTTCATCTTCGGGGCTCCATGATCATCATCGTCACCGGCATGACACCATGATCTCCATCATCATGATCTCCATCATCGTGTCTTCATGAAGTTGTCACGCCAACTACTACTTCTACTTCTATGGCTACCGGTTTAGCAATAAAGTAAAGTAATTTACATGGCGTTCTTCAATGACACGCAGGTCATACAATAAATAAAGACAACTCCTATGGCTCCTGCCGGTTGTCATACTCATCGACATGCAAGTCGTGAATCCTATTACAAGAACATGATCAATCTCATACATCACATATCATTCATCACATTCTTCTTGGCCATATCACATCACATAGCATACCCTGCAAAAACAAGTTAGACGTCCTCTAATTGTTGTTGCATGTTTTACGTGGCTGCTATGGGTTTCTAGCAAGAACGTTTCTTACCTACGCAAAACCACAACGTGATATGCCAATTGCTATTTACCCTTCATAAGGACCCTTTTCATCGAATCCGTTCCGACTAAAGTGGGAGAGACTGGCACCCGCTAGCCACCTTATGCACCAAGTGCATGTCAATCGGTGGAACCTGTCTCACGTAAGAGTACGTGTAAGGTCGGTCCGGGCCGCTTCATCCCACAATACCGTCGAAACAAGATTGGACTAGTAACGGTAAGCATATTGAACAACATCAACGCCCACAACTACTTTGTGTTCTACTCGTGCAAAGAATCTACGCAATAGACCTAGCTCATGATGCCACTGTTGGGGAACGTAGCAGAAATTCAAAATTTTCCTACGTGTCACCAAGATCTATCTATGGAGAGACTAGCAACGAGTAGAAGAGAGTGCATCTACATACCCTTGTAGATCGCTAAGCGGAAGCGTTCAAGTGAACGGGGTTGATGGAGTCGTACTCGTCGTGATTCAAATCACCGATGATCAAGTGCCGAACGCACGGCACCTCCGCGTTCAACACACATACAGCCCGGTGACGTCTCCCAAGCCTTGATCCAGCAAGGAGAGAGGGAGAGGTTGAGGAAGACTCCATCCAGCAGCAGCACAACGGCGTGGTGGTGGTGGAGGAGCGTGGCAATCCTGCAGGGCTTCGCCAAGCACCGCGGGAGAGGAGGAGTACTTGTGAGGGGGAGGGCTGCGCCAGAACTTCGTCTAAAGCTCCCATGCGCCTCCCCACTATATATAGGGGTGGAGGGGCTGGTTTCTTGCCCTCCAAGTCCATTGGGGCGTTGGCCAAGGTGGGAGGAAAGAAATCCCATCATTTCCTTCCCCACCGATTGTTATCCCCCCTTTTTAGGGATCTTGATCTTATCCCTTCGGGATATGATCTTATTCCTTCTAAGGGGGGATCTTGTTGCGCCTTGACCAGGGGTGTGGGGCCTTGCCCCCACTACCCACGTTCATGTGGGTCCCCCCATGCAGGTGGGCCCCACTCCGGAACCTTCTAGAACCTTCCCGGTACAATACCGAAAAAACCTGAACATTTTCCGGTGGCCAAAATAGGACTTCCCATATATAAATCTTTACCTCCGGACCATTCCGGAACTCCTCGTGACGTCCGGGATCTCATCCGGGACTCCGAACAACATTCGGTAACCACATACAAACTTCCTTTATAACCCTAGCGTCATCGAACCTTAAGTGTGTAGACCCTACGGGTTCGGGAGACATGTAGACATGACCGAGACGTTCTCCGGTCAATAACCAACAGCGGGATCTGGATACCCATGTTGGCTCCCACATGTTCCACGATGATCTCATCGGATGAACCACGATGTCAAGGACTCAGTCGATCCCGTATACAATTCCCTTTGTCTAGCGGTATGTTACTTGCCCGAGATTCGATCGTCGGTATCCAATACCTTGTTCAATCTCGTTACCGGCAAGTCACTTTACTCGTTCCGTAACACATCATCCCGTGATCAACTCCTTGGTCACATTGCGCATATGATGATGTCCTACCGAGTGGGCCCAGAGATACCTCTCCGTTTACACGGAGTGACAAATCCCAGTCTCGATCCGCATAAAACAATAGATACTTTCGGAGATACCTGTAGTGCACCTTTATAGTCACCCAGTTACGTTGTGACGTTTGATACACCCAAAGCACTCCTACGGTATCCAGGAGTTACACGCTCTCATGGTCAAAGGAAGAGATACTTGACATTGGCAAAGCTCTAGCAAACGAACTACACGATCTTTGTGCTAGGCTTAGGATTGGGTCTTGTCCATCACATCATTCTCCTAATGATGTGATCCCGTTATCAACGACATCCAATGTCCATAGCCAGGAAACCATGACTATCTGTTGATCACAACGAGCTAGTCAACTAGAGGCTCACTAGGGACATATTGTGGTCTATGTATTCACACGTGTATTACGATTTCCGGATAATACAGTTATAGCATGAATAAAAGACAATTATCATGAACAAGGAAATATAATAATACTTTTATTATTGCCTCTAGGGCATATTTCCAACAGAAGTTACCGGCGCAGGGCTTCACCTAAGCACTATGACGATATGACCGAGGTGGAAATCTGTGGAGGAGGGCACCGCACACGGCTAAAAGATCAACTTGATCAACTTGTGTGTCTATGGGGTGCCCCCTCCCCTGTATATAAAGGAGGAGAGGAGGAGGCTGGCCGGCCACAAGGGGCACGCCAAGGAGGAGGACTCCTACTCCCAGTAGGAGTAGGTTTCCCCCCTTTCCTAGTCCAAGAAGGAGAACAAGGGAAAGAGGAGAGAAGAGAAGGAAGGAAAGGGGGGCGCCCCCTCCCCTTGTCCAATTCGGACTGGGCAGGGGGGGGCGCCACCTCTGGCTGGCCCTCTCTCCTCTCCACTAAGGCCCATTAATCCCCCGGGGGGTTCCGGTAACCCCCCGATACTCCGGTTTCATCCGAAACTTCTTCGGAATACTTCCGGTGTCCGAACATAGCCGTCCAATATATCAATCTTTATGTCTCGGCTATTTCGAGACTCCTCGTCATGTCCGTGATCTCATCCGGGACTCCGAACAAACTTCGGTCATCAAAATATATAACTCATAATACAAATCGTCATCGAACGTTAAGCGTGCGGACCCTACAGGTTCGAGAACTATGTAGACATGACCGAGACATGTCTCCAGTCAATAACCAATAGCGGAACCTGGATGCTCATAATCGTTCCTACATATTCTACGAAGATCTTTATCGGTCAAACCGCATAACAACATACGTTGTTCCCTTTGTCATCGGTATGTTACTTGCCCGAGATTCGATCGTCGGTATCATCATACCTAGTTCAATCTCATTATCGGCAAGTCTCTTTACTCAGTCTGTAATACTTCATCCCGCAACTAACTCATTAGTCACATTGCTTGCAAGGCTTATAGTGATGAGCATTACCGAGAGGGCCCAGAGATACCTCTCCGAAACACGGAGTGACAAATCCTAATCTCGATCTATGCCAACCCAACAAACACCTTCGGAGACACCTGTAGAGCGTCTTTATAATCACCCATTTACGTTGTGACGTTTGATAGCAAAAAAGGTGTTCCTCCGGTATTCGGGAGTTGCATAATCTCATAGTCTGAGGAACATGTATATGTCATGAAGAAAGCAGTAGCAATGAAGCTGTAACGATCATAATGCTAAGCTAACGGATGGGTCGTGCCCATCACATCATTCTCCTAATAATGTGATCTCATTCGTCAAATGACAACACATGTCTATGGTCAGGAAACATAACCATCTTTGATTAACGAGCTAGTCAAGTAGAGGCATACTAGGGACACTTTGTTTTGTCTATGTATTCACACATGTACTAAGTTTCTGGTTAATACAATTCTAACATGAATAATAAACATTTATCATGATATAAGGAAATATAAATAACAACTTTATTATTGCCTCTAGGGTATATTTCCTTCAGTCTCCCACTTGCACTAGAGTCAATAATCTAGTTCACATCGCCATGTGATTTAACACCAATAGTTCACATCTGTATGTGATTAACACCCATAGTTCACATCGCCATGTGACCAACAACCAAAGGGTTTACTAGAGTCAGTAGTCTAGTTCACATTTCTATGTGATTAACACCCAAAGAGTACTAAGGTGTGATCATGTTTTGCTCGTGAGAGAAGTTTAGTCAACGGGCCTGTCTCATTCAGATCCATATGTATTTTGCAAATATTCTATGTCTGCAATGCTCTGCATGGAGCTACTCTAGCTAATTGCTCCCACTTTCAATATGTATCCAGATTCAGACTTAGAGTCATCTGGATCGGTGTAAAAGCTTGCATCGACGTAACTCTTTACGATGAACTCTTTATCACCTCCATAGCCGAGAAATACTTCCTTAGTCCTCTTAGGTAACTAAGGATAACTTTGACCGCTATACAGTGATCCACTCCTGGATCACCATCGTACCCATTTGCCAAACTCATAGTAAGGCACACAACTGGTCTGGTCATAGCATGGCATACTTTATAGAAACTATGACTGAGGCATAGTGAATGGCTTTCATTCTCTTTCTATATTCTACCGTGGTCAGGCTTTGAGTCTTACTCAACTTTAAACCCTGTAATACAGACAATAACTCTTTCTTTGACTGATCCATTTTGAACTCTTTCAAAAACTTGTCAAGGTATGTACTCATTGAAAAATCTTATCAAGCGTCTTGATCTATCTCTATAGATCTTGATGCCCAATATGTAAGCAGCTTCTCCGAGGTCTTTCATCAAAAAACTTTTATTCAAGTATCCTTTTATCCTATCCAGAAATTCTATATCATTTCCAATAAACAATATGTCATCCACATATAATATTAGAAATGCTACAGAGCTCCCACTCACTTTCTTGTAAATACAGGCTTCTCCAAAAGTCTGTATAAAACCATATGCTTTGATCACACTATCAAATCGTTTATTCCAACTCCGAGAGGCTTGCACCAGTCCATAAATGGATCGCTGGAGCTTGCACACTTTGTTAGCACCCTTTGGATCGACAAAACCTTGTGGTTGCATCATATACAACTCTTCTTCTAGAAATCCATTCAACAATGCAGTTTTGACATCCATCTGCAAAATTCCATAAAATATGGCAACTGCTAACATGATTCGGATGGATTTAAGCATCACTACAGTTGAGAAAATCTCATTGTAGTCAACACCTTGAACTTGTCGAAAACCTTTTGCGACAAGTTGAGCTTTGTAGATAGTAACACTACTATCAACGTCGGTCTTCCTCTTTGAACATCCATTTATTTTCTATGGCTTGCCGATCATCGGGCAAATCCACCAAAGTCCACACTTTGTCCTTATACATGGATCCTATCTCAGATTTCATGGCCTCAAGCCATTTCACGGAATCTGGGCTCATCATCACTTCCTCATAGTTCATAGGTTCACCATGGTCTAGTAACATGACTTCCAGAACAGGATTACCGTACGACTCTGGTGCGAATCTCACTCTGGAAGACCTACGAGGTTCGGTAGTAACTTGATCTAAAGTTTCATGATCATCATCATTAGCTTCCTCACTAATTGGTGTAGGAATAACTGGAACTGATTTCTGTGATGAACTACTTTCCAATAAGGGAGAAGGTACAATTACCTCATCAAGTTCTACTTTCCTCCCACTCACTTCTTTCGAGAGAAACTCCTTCTCTAGAAAGGATCCATTCTTAGCAACAAATATTTTGCCTTCGGCTCAGTGATAGAAGGTGTACCCAACAGTTTCCTTTGGGTATCCTATGAAGACACACTTTTCCGATTTGGGTTTGAGCTTATTAGGTTGAAGCTCTTTCACATAAGCATCGCATCCCCAAACTTTAAGAAACGACAACTTTGGTTTCTTGACAAACCACAATTCATAAGGCGTCGTCTCAATGGATTTTGATGGTGCCCTGTTTAAAGTGAATGCAGCTGTCTCTAATGCATAACCCCAAAACGATAGTGGTAAATCGGTAAGAGGCATCATAGATCGCACCATATCCAATAAAGTGTGGTTACGACGTTTAGACACATCATTATGCTGTGTTGTTCTAGGTGGCATGAGCTGTGAAACTATTCCACATTGTTTTAAATGAAGGGCAAACTCGGAACTCAAATATTCTCCTCCACGATCAGATCGTAGAAACTTTTTATTTTCTTGTTATGATGATTCTCCACTTCACTCTAAAATTCTTTGAACTTTTCAAATGTTTCATACTTGTGTTTCATTAAGTAGATATACCCATATCTACTTAAATCATCTGTGAAGGTCATAAAATATCGATACACGACACGAGCATCAACACTCATTGGACCGCATACATCGGTATATATTATTTCCAATAAGTCACTATCTCGTTCCATTGTTCCGGAGAACGAAGTTTAAGTCGTCTTGCCCATAAGGCACGGTTCGCAAGTATCAAATGATTCATAATCAAGTGATTCCAAAAGCCCATTAGCATGGAGTTTCTTCATGCGTTTTACACCAATATGACATAAATGGCAGTGCCACAAATAAGTTGCACTATCATTATCAACTTTGCATCTTTTGGCATCAATACTATGAATATGTGTATTGCCACAATCGAGATTCAATAAACCATCAACATTGGGTGTATGACCATAGAAGGTTTTATTCACGTAAACAGAATAAAAATTATTCTCTGTCTTAAATGAATAACTGTATTGAAATTAACATGATCTAATTATATTCATGCTCAACGCAAACACCAAATAACATTTATTTATGTTCAACACCAATCCCAAAAGTATAGGGAGTGTTTGATCATATCAATCTTGGAACCACTTCCAACTTACATCGTCACTTGACCCTCAACTAGTCTCTTTTTACTCTGCAACTCCTGTTTCGAGTTACTAATCTTAGCAACCGAACAAGTATCAAATACCCAGGGGCTACTATGAACACTAGCAAGGTACACATCAATAACATGTATATCAAATATACCTTTGTTCACTTTGCCATCCCTCTTTTCCACCAAATATTTGGGGTAGTTCCGCTTCCAATGACCATTTCCTTTGCAGTAGAAGCACTCAGTTTCAGGCTTAGGTCTAGCTTTGGGCTTCTTCATGGGAGTGACAACTTTCTTTCCATTCTATTTGAAGTTCCCTTTCTTTCCCTTTGCTCTTTTCTTGAAACTAGTGGTCTTGTCAATCATCAACACTTGATGCTTTTTCTTGATTTCTACCTTCATCGATTTCAGCATCACGAAGAGCTCGTGAATTGTTTTCGTCATCCCTTGCATACTATAGTTCATCATGAAGTGCCAGTAAGTTGGTGATGGTGACTAGAGAACTTCGTCAATCACTATCTTATCTGGAAGATTAACTCTCACATGATTCAAGTGATTGTAGTACCCAGACATTCTGAGCACATGCTGACTACTTGAGCAATTCTCCTCCATCTTTTAGCCAAAGTTCTTGTCAGAGGTCTTGATACGTCTCCAACGTATCTATAATTTATGAAGCATTCATGCTATTATATTATCTGTTTTGGATGTTTATGGGCCTTACTAAGCACTTTTATATTATTTTTGGGACTAACCTATTAACCGGAGGCCCAGCCCATATTGCTGTTTTCTTGCCTATTTCAGTGTTTCGAAGAAAAGGAATATCAAACGGAGTCCAAACGGAATGAAACCTTCGGGAGCGTGATTTTTGGAACGAGCGTGATCCAGGAGACGTGAAGCTGAAGTCGGGGAAGCTTCGAGGAGGCCACGAGGCAGGGGGCGCGCCCATCCCGCCTGGGCGCGCCCTCCACCCTCGTGGGCCCCTCGTGGCTCCCCCGACCGACTTCTTTCGCCTATATAAGTCCATACACCCTAAAACCTTCGAGGAGCACAATAGATCAGGAGTTCCGCCGCCGCAAGCCTCTGAAGCCACAAAAAAACCAATCGGGACCCTGTTCCGGCACCCTTCTGGAGGGGGGATCCCTCACCGATGGCCATCTTCATCATCCCGGCGCTCTCCATGATGAGGAGGGAGTAGTTCACCCTCGGGGCTGAGGGTATGTACTAGTAGCTATGTGTTTGATCTCTCTCTCTCTCGTGTTCTTGAGGTGATACGATCTTGATGTATCGCGAGCTTTGCTACTATAGTTGGATCTTATGATGTTTCTCCCCTTCTACTCGCTTGCAAAGGATTTAGTTTTCCCTTTGAAGTTATCTTATCGGATTGAGTCTTTAAGGATTTGAGAACACTTGATGTATGTCTTGCCGTGCTTATCTATGGTGACAATGGGATATTCATGTGATCTACTTGATGTATGTTTTCGTGATCAACTTGCGGGTTCAATGAACTTATGCATAGGGGTTGGCACACGTTTTCGTCTTGACTCTTCGGTAGAAACTTTGGGGCACTCTTTGAAGTACTTTGTGTTGGTTGAAGAGATGAATCTGAGATTGTGTGATACATATCGTATAATCATACCCATGGATACACGAGGTGACATTGGAGTATATAGGTGACATTAGGGTTTTGGTTGATTTGTGTCTTAAGGTGTTATTCTAGTACGAACTCTAGGATAGATTGAACAGAAAGAATAGCTTCGTGTTATTTTACTACAGACTCTTGAATAGATCGATCAGAAAGAATAACTTTGAGGTGGTTTCGTACCCTACAATAATCTCTTCGTTTGTTCTCCGCTATAAGTGACTCTGGAGTGACTCTTTGTTGCATGTTGAGGGATAGTTATATGATCCAGTTATGTTATTATTGTTTAGAGAACTTGCACTAGTGAAAGTATGAACCCTAGGCCTTGTTTCCTACCATTGCAATACCGTTTACGCTCACTTTTATCATTAGTTACCTTGCTGTTTTTATATCTTTAGATTACAAATACCTATATCTACCATCCATATTGCACTAGTATCACCATCTCACTACAAAAAAAAGACACATCCGTGACATTTTGGGCCGAACGATTTTTTTTCCTGTCATACATATGACACTTCTATGATGATAATTGTGACAAAACCCGGTATCATCATAGATGTGGTGGGCTCCTACTTCTATGAAAAAAAATCATGACAGAAAATGGGCTTTTCGTCCTGGTGGGCCGGAGACACAACTGCATGACATTCTTTGGGACGTCCATGACGGAAAAAACCATGGTAGAAGCGAGGGCGAAGAAAATTTCGGGGAGTTCCCGGTTACGGTGGGCGGCCGGGGGCCGAGCGATGCGCGTTTCTCTCGTACACGTACGCGCGTGTGTGCGAGGCGTTGGCTCTAACTGAAACCGAGCGAAGCGTTGGGCTCTAACTAAACCCGAGCAATTGCACTGTAGGCTACGCGTTACTGAACCCGAGCGATCGATCGATGGCTGTTAACTGAACCCGATCGAGCGATTCCTTCGCTACTGCTGCTAACTGAAGCCGATCGATTAGATGAACAATGAGCATTGCGCGGGGGGGGGGGGTGGATGAATAGTGAGCGGTGGCGTTGCCTCTGGATGAACAGGACCCCGTGGTGTGGAGGGTTGGATGAACAGGACGACCCCGTGGAGGGCTGGATGAACAGTAGACGGTGGAGGGGTGCCCGTGGAGGGGTGGTTGAACAGTAGGTGGTGGAGGGCTGCCCGTGGAGGCTGGATGAACAGGAGCCCGTGGAGGCTGGAGGAGGTCGATGGTGGAGATGAACAGTATCTCGTGGAGTCCCGTTTTGCGGTACGCCACACCCCTACCGATGAACAGGACCCCCGTTTCGACTGTAGCGCTCCAACACAAGTCTGTTTCATCTGTTTTACGGTAAGCCACACCCCTCCCGATCAACAGGACCCCCGTTTCGACCGTAGGAGGTCCGTTTCCTCCATTTTGCGATACGCCAGACCCCTCCTGATGAACAGGATCCCGTTTCGAATGTGGCCGATCAAACACAAGGCCGTTTCCACCGTTCTGCGGTACACCAGGCCTCGTTTCCATCGCATGTTCCGTCCAGGCCCTCCCGATGGACATGACGATGCATTCCGTTCCGACCCAACCGGTTGGTTCCCACGTGTTCCTTTGCCTCCCGATGAACACGACACATTCCGTTGCCACCCCATGAACACGACGCATTCCGTTGCCTCCCGATGAACACGACGACGACGCTGTTTCTCCGTTCCGACCCAGCCATGTACATGAGCCCTGGCCGTACGTATGCACTAGTAGGCGTTCGAGACCCCGCCTGTATGTACGTACGTGGCTGTATTTTCTTGCTTGCACCCCGGCCATTGTACGTATGTGTAGATGCTACATGCGCGCCTCTACTACGACCCTACTACGACACTTGCGCACCTCTACATCCACCAGTATGTACGTACACGTTCGTGATCAGAATGACAACGCTACGTACGCTTCGACCAGGTGGGTCTCGACTGTCAGGCACTTCCTTGCGTGCGAAGATGTAGCTGGTGGGCCCCAGCAGTTAGGGGGGCGAATCGTTTTTTTTCGGACGCACTTCCTTGCGTGCAAAAATGTAGCTGGTGGGTCCCAACAGTCAGGGGGGCGAATCATTTTTTTGCCCAGACGCTCTTCCTTCCTTGCGAAGGTGTAGCTGGTGGTCCCAGCAGTCAGGAGGGAAACGTTTTTTTCACGAAATACGGTGGCCCGTATGATGGGTCCCATCTGTCAGGTGGAGGAATATTTATTTTGCGCATAATAAGGAGGCACTTCCTTGCGGCTGCCGTGGACCCAACTGTTAGCCTCCCCACATACAGTACTCTTCTGATGGAAGAAGGTTTTGTTTGACCACATTGACCATGCCGCGCCAAGAGCACCACAGCAGTGGACGACGACGAGGCCTAGGAAGGGGACGACGCGGAGCCGAGGAAGACGCGGTAGTGGATGCCCACACGTAGAAGAGTATGAGGGTTCACTCGTTTGGTTGTGGTGTGAGGCTTCCATCGCCGTAGAATAACAGGGGGTGGGTGAGTGGAGGGATGGCCTGGCCAGCGGCGGGAGTAGTAGGGGGCGGTGAGGCCTCCGTGACATGACAGCCAGCCACGGGAGGCAGGAGCAGGCGACACGATCGACGCTGCTTTGGGAGGCTGGAGCAAGAAGACTAGAGGTTGAAGAAGCATGATGGCCGTTGGATGGACATCGTACGGTCACTGCAGCTAGAATCAATCATATTGACTAAGTTGACAAAGCCCTCCGTCCCTATCAACTTAGTGGGCCCACAAGTCAGCTTCCCACCAAGGTGGGTCCCAACTAGCAGGGGGAGTATTCATTTTTTCTGCTTAATAAGAAGACACTTCCGGTGTGTCCGAGCTGACAGCGGGGGGAACGTTTTTTTCGGGAAATACGGTGGCCCGTCAGGTGGGTCCCAACAGTTAGGGGCAAACCTTTTTTTCGCAAAATACGGTGGCCCGTTCAGTGGGTCCCTGATGTCAGTTGGAGGAATCATTATTTTCCGCGTAATAAGGAGGCACTTACTTGCTGCGGCCGTGGACCCAGCTGTCAGACTCTCCACGTATAGTATACTTCCGATGGAAGTCGTTCCTTGACCATGTTGACCACGCCGCATTCCGTTGCATGCATGTGTCCATGGGCGTGGTGCGTCCCCACTGTCAGCCTCTCACGTACAGTCATCTTCCGATGACTCTCGGTTGTTGACCACGTTGACCACATCATGCCGAGCGCACCCAGACTGGAACGACCCGGAGATGGGGAAGACGGGGCAGTGGAGTCGCAAATGGAGAGGAGTGGGAAACTTCACTAGTTCGGGTGCGCGGCAGCACAGCCACGGTGCCGCCCACGGGAGACAGGAGCAAGAACAGAGGTTGAAGAAGGAGCACGGCTGTTGGATTAACATCCAACGGTCCAGCTGCTAGAATCATTTGTTGATTAAGTTGACAAAAGCCGTGCGTACACGTCCACTTAGTAGGCCCACAAGTCAGCCACCAAATCTGACGGGTCCCAGCTGTCAACGGGATGAATATTTTTTTTTCGCAAAACAAGGAGGCACTTGCTTCTGTGCGAAGATACAGCCAGTGGGTGCCAGCTGTCAGGTGGAGGAAACATTTTTTTCAGCTTAATAAGGAGGAACTTTCCTTGCGTGCGACCATGGACCTCACGGGTCCCAGCCGTCAGGCTCTCCACGTACAGTCCTCTTCCGATGACTCTCGTTTGTTGACCACGCCACACCAAGCACAGCAAGGTGGTGGACGACGGCGAGGCCCCGGACGGGAATGACTCTGAGATGGGAAAACGCGGTAGTGGAGTCACAGATTGATAGGAGGAGAAGGGTTATAACTGGTTCTGTTGCGGCGTGGGGCTGCAGTCTGTGGAGAATAACAAGAGGTGTCAACGGGTGGAGGGATAGCCTGGCCGACGGTGGGGTAGAGCTTCACAGCGATGCGTGCTAAGTGGAGCCGCTAGCCGCCGGAGGCCGGACCAGGCTGTCCCGGCGATGCTGGAGGAAGAAGACGAGATATTGAAGGTGCATGCCGGCCGTTAGATATAAATCCAATGGCTGTGGATGACACAATCATTTGTTGACCAAGTTGACAACGCCCTGCGTAGGCTTTGACCTATTGGCCCACATGCCAGCATGCAAAAATGTGGCATATATTTATCCCATGTTTTCTAGAATGTACAGTCCATTTGCTGGGCTGGGTGAACAAATAATTTCGCGTCAATTAGGCCCATTTATATTTTCTAAGAAATCCCAGCCCATTTGCACTTCCTTGAAATACACGTATTAGGTGGGCTCGTTATATATATAATGTTATGTTAGAAGGAGCAATTAATATCAAAGAATAAACCGGAGAGGCACACTATATATATATAATTAACAAATTAGCGAGTTATTGCTCAAAATAAAAATGAGCACGTTATTATTAAATTGGTCGTTAAAATCTTTGCAAGCTTTTGTACGCAATCACCAGGATTTTCCTTGCGTGTGAGTCAAAAATAACCAGGATTTTCCTTGCCAACTTCCATTAAACATTTACTTTTATAAGTTAATAACACGTGGGATGTTTTTATAATGTATATATAAGTCTCTATGAAATATACGATAATAGTAATAATATAAATATATATAATGTGGTTAGAAAGGAAAACATAAATTGGACACAACTTTATTATTCTTATATATAGATAAATAGAACAGAGACCTGCGTTTTATTCAAAAATACATTGGGCTGCCGATCTTTAAGAAAAAGCCCATAGGCCCGTATGGACCTCAAAAAATAAGTTGAAACCATTATCTCCATATGTCATGGGCTACGCATGTTAAAATACAAAACCTAGGCCTAGCTGATACTTGTTCGCCCTCTGAAAAAAAATGATACCAGATCCCCGAGCGAACTGGATTAAAGAGGGGGCCGGCGGCACGACTGAAGAAGCACATCAGGAGCGATTTTTTTCTTCAGTGGATGGCTCTCGATAGTGTTTTTTTACTTGCCTCTGCACCATACAACTTGTATTTTTAGCCTCCCAGGTCATCGTGGTGGACCAACAGCCCATTTGTTGGGCGGGCCAACCTACAGAAACCAGCACTCGATTTTTCATCAAGCCCCCAAAACAATGCAGTACTATGTTTGTTTTGAGGCCGAAAACATTACGGCAGGGGTTGAGCGGGGGAGAGGGGAAGACAGAGTAATAAAAAGATTAAAAAGAGCTGATGCACCATTGCTACCCTAACAAAGCAGGTGCAATTCTTCTTGGGAAGAAGGTGTGTCGTTGACACCCACACGTCACATAATTCACAGTAGGCATACTAACAAGTTCACACACAAATACAACAGAAAAGGTAAACATTCGTATCAAACTCAGGTTCACAGGACACGTTCATATTCATAGCCAACATTCACTATCAACAACTCAAAAGATTCATATATACACAAGCTCAGCATATCTATGCATCCAAATGATTGATAGATCACACGACAATATTCATACATAATTCACAAAAAGATTCAGATATACACATGTTCAGTATGTTTATGCATCCAAATGATTGAGATCACAGCCAATATGATCCATGGACGAACTTTAATTACCTAGGGTACAGACTGGTAAATGGTGTTCAATCGGAGGTACTTCTTGCTAAAATTAGTTCTTGTACGAGTAAACTTTCGAGTACATAAGAGGCAGCACAGACAATCTGAACTTTGCTTGTAGGTTTATCCTCAAATAGTGGCCTCGTGCCAAGGGAGGTTTGAGCAACTTGGCCACTACTTTCATCCAACTAGTTTACTGGCTCATCTTGGTCCTGTATCTCGCCAAAATTCTACATTGCAGACGAGAAAGGAGGCGGTTGAGAAAATGAACCACCCAAATTTTTTGTGCAGTTCAACTGAAATGGAGCATCCTTGGCGTGCAGACTGATTAAGTGCCAGATGAATATACGCGTCAACCAACTTGTCTGGAATCTTTAGACTCCATGCCATATAGTTCGCTACCATATGTGCCGATAACCAAAAGGCACAAGTTGGGACCAAAGACTGGACTGCGTTTTTCTGGGCTATGCACCAAGCAATATTTTTGGCGTTCACTCTCCTAATACTTGGAGTTTGACAATTGGTTGACGCCGGTTGATACTCGAATGAATATAGGCACTTCTTCTCGTCAACATCGATGCTTGTATGAGTGAACGTTGGAGTACATAGCAGCAACATAAGTACCTGTCCATCTGATCATTTTGTGCAGTTCTACTGAAATCACCCGATGTAATGATTTGCCTGCGAGTTCAGGCTCCAAATTACTCCTTTATGAAATCGGCAAACAGTAGCACAATACCAAATTACCAATACATATGACAAGCACAATAATTAGGATAAAGACCAATACCAACCCGTGTGAGGTAGCATATCAATTACTATTTCCTTTGACTGGAAGCCGAGATAAGCGAAGCGACTGACAGCGAAGGAAGAAAGCAAGCCGAGATTAGCGACTGACAGGAAAGGACGGAAGCTGTCGAGGCAATGAAGCACCCAAAGTTTTTGTGCAGTTCCACCAAAATCGAGCATCCCTGTTGGCACATATATTGAGAGAGTGAGATTACTGTAATAGTGGGACTAGTTGATGAAACATACACTAACAAATAGAAGCACCGTCATTATCTTAATGGGTAAAGTTAGCAACATAGTAGTCTTGCTTAAAGAGAGGTATTAGTTTATTTAATCAGTGCCAATTAGCTCAACACTCAAAGCATTGCCATTTATCATAGGTTGCAAAACTTTAACGTGCAAAGATAAAGGAGTTTCTCATGACAGTAGCACGATACAAATAGAGATGACAGCAAACTAATATGGATGAAGGCCTTAGGCCCGTACCAACCTGAGAAAAAAAGCTTATTCATGTAGTCCCATAAGAGATGATAAAGCACTCACTGGAATCACACAATAGTATATATTTTTGTGCACTTCAAATGTATGGTTGAAATCACTCTTGTTTACCAGTGCTGAGATTATATCGAAAGATTATCAAGAACTTCCAGCAGAGTTAAAGCACTGGCTGGGATACAGTTCATTGTATTGTCTTGTGTAGTTCCACTAAAATGTATGATTGGCACAACATGATCCCTGTTTGCACAAGTAGGAACAAGGTGAAACCTTCATTAGCTTAGTGAGAAAGGATAGGAAGACATTAGCATATTACTCAAACAGTAGCATCAAATTCATGATGGACAATACGCAAAACATTGCCTCATTGAACCAATGGCAATAAATTGACATGCAAACAATAGCACTATTATGTCATGACACTAATAATATTCCCTCCCTGCTCCACCACATGATTCACCTCCATAGACAAACATACACACGTACATGATTCAGCATAGGGTCCTACTAAAGATTTGTTTAACTCCAACAGGAAAATTAGGCAGTAATAAATTAGTGGTACTTAAGTACTCCTAATTAATTAAGTGAGACAGCAGAAGTGGAAGGGCTCCCTGGAGGATCGTCTCACATGTAAGGTAGTCATTGCCGGAGCCCTTGAATGGCCTCGACTGAGGCCTCTGGCTTCAGCAAGATCGCCTTGGCACTGTTTATTCTTCTTCTTCTTCCTCTTCATGCTCTGTTTCTCTTTCTCCTCACCAGTTGGTGAAACCAAGTACATGATTGGCCTTCTAATTCAGAATTGGTTTTGTCAGTGAGGGAGTACAAGTGTACTAGTAAAAAATAGCATTATTTTCTCATGGCAGTCGGAAAATAGAGATGAACACATGCATTAAATATCATTCTTACCTAAAGGAAGGTTATGGCGCCAATATGGATGATGAGGATTGGAACACAGATCTCCCTTTGTGCAGTTCCACCGAAATGAACCAACTGTTCCATTCTGACATTCCAGTTAAACAGCACAAAAGTCACTTCTTTTAAGAAGAGTTTTGTGCAGTGCACCAAAAGGTCACAACAGCAACCAGGTGAATTGGATATCCCTGTTTGCACAAAAAGGTACAGAGGAAACAGTCAGAGTCTCAAACAATTACAGGCAAAAACATTTGGCTAAACTTGTCATGGCTTATAACAGTGGCATGGCTTCATTTTTACCAGGGACATTAGATTAAGAACAGTTAAATATTTGGTATAAGGGCATGGGACAGTGGGTGCACCAGCAGTCCAGCACCATGTACGTAAATAGGGGCATAAAGTGGTGATTCATAGTTTGTTGCCCCGAGAAACAAACATCCAAGAAACATATCTGGGTTGGTCCCATTTTTGTTCACTCTAGCCACCTACTCCTATGTGTGGATAGCAAATCTAGTCCTGGTCATACCACTGTGTACAGCGTTACCCCTATATTTCCCTTTTCGACCAAGAGACCGGTTGGATGACCAGTCTGTACTACTTTCACCCCCTTTCCTTCCTGTTTGTACCAAGTCCGATGTACATACTAAATTCCCCCACCCCCACTTTATTTCTTGTTTGAACCAAGTACTCCCTCCGTCCGGAATTACTTGTCATCAAAATGGATGTGTCTAGAACTAAAATACATCCAGATACATCCATTTCAATGACAAGTATTTTCGGACGGAGGGAGTACAAGATTCGACTCCATGAAGTAGCTTTACCTCTAACAATAGAAGAAAAAATAGGTGACGTTGGACCATCCGATCGAGAGGGGCTGAGAGGTAGAAAATGATGCACATGCAGCGACGTAGCGAGCTGGGGAAGTAGAGCTAAGGCGGTTTCGAACGAAGATATACCTGAAGGTCGTCGGGATGTGGATAGGTGGGCGGCGGGAGGCCGGATCCGCCCACAGGCAACGACGAAGGGATCGGAGGACCTCCCGCGCCGGCGCTCGGCCAGAGATAATGGTGCGGCCGGCAGTGGGTCTCCTCCCTCGCTGTCGACGACGGCCTAAACGCTGCCCCTCCTCCCCTTCACCGGCGGAGGGGGATACGTCCGGATCTGTAACCAGCGGTGAGGATAGAAAGCCAGTGTTTTTTGAAGGGAGAAAGACAGTGTTACTACCCCTATCTTGTTTAGATCTGGAGAGGATGAGAGTGTGTGAATAGAGCAACCCTAGCAAGCAAGCGCGGAGGCTCCGGCCTATATATACGTAGTGGGGTAGTTTTCCTTTTTCACTCCATCAAAACAATCGTTTAAAATTGTGTACTACTACATGCCAGGTCGCGGTTTTTTTAGTTGTTGATTGTTTTTTGAGATAGCTACCCGCTTGTTCCAAGTGGTGTTACGGTGTGCCAGGTCGCACTTTGTATCGTTCAAGTCTGGTACTACAAGTCCCTCCATTAAATGAACAACCACCCCCTCGTAAAAATTGTGAACAAGCCCACGGCTAAAATTAGCGGAAACGTGGGTTGCCCCAACATGCATTATTATTTATATTTTCTACTCCCTCCGTTCCTAAATATAAGTCTTTTTTATTAGCCACACCTAAGACAAGAATTTTTTTATTAGCAGTGAACCCCACATGTCATAGACACAAAAATTGTGGCAAGATTCCCTTAGGCAAGCCAAAGTGTGTCTAACAATTTGAGCAACTCAGGTTAGGCAAGTGTGGCAAGTGTGGGAAAAATAATGTGGCAACATAAGACAAACATAGTCACAATCCAAACAGCCCCGTAATTTTTTGTGACATGCATGAAAATTTGGTTAGTTAAATTTATAGTCAAAATTTGGCAAGGTGCATCAAATCAACACATGCAAGTATCAAAAGGAAAGTCACGGCATGCATGCATGCGTTGTACTCCCTCCGTTTCCAAATATAAGTCTTTTTAGAGATTGCAACAAGTGACTACATACGAAGCAGATTATGTCTACATACGAAGTAGTCCATTTGAAATGTGTAAAAAGACTTATATCGAGTACAGTGCTTTGATGTGTCGCGTCAACTCGTACAAGACCGAGAAATTTGATTACTACAACGCCCTCTCCCTCGCGGACTGAGCTCCAGTGCCTTAATTGCACCTGCCTTTGGCTGCATGACAGGAGGGCCAACCACCTGTTGGGCCCACCTGTCATAGACACAAAGGCAGGAGCAGTAAGCAGAAGCTTTCGCTACACGCTATCCCTCCCGCATGAGGTGGACGGACATGCATCAGTGGATTCGATACTGTAGAAGTAGGAGTAACATCATGGTTCGTCTTCTCGAAGAGGCGAAGAGCCAAGCGCAACTCGAAAGTGGCAGTTGCGAACGCTTGCGTGGTGCGGTGCCTTGGAGCACGCATATACTAGCCAGGCTCTTACATGAGACAATAAATCTGCAGGGGTATTGTTTAACAATTAAACTCCATCATCCATTGGTTGATACTCATTCTGCATAGGTCCACGCTCTTACCACCGTTTCCTCCTGTGGTTACCAATGTTTATTTGCTAATTAATAGCATTGCATGCAATGAACTAGCCATTGCAAGTCATTAAAAGCATGCACACCTCTCATCTCTTATTGGTTGATATGTCAAGAAACAAGAAACAAGGTAGAAGTTAATGCACCGCGCCTAAGTGTTTTGGGACTATTTGGTTTTCGTAAGATGACTTACACACCTAGACGGAGGGAGTAGTATAGCCTTGTAAACCGGAAAGGAGTATTTGCCTTTCTAAAGATTTCAACAAGTGACTAGACTACACCGCGTGCAGTACTCCCTCCCTTCCGGTTTATAGGGCTCAAATATCAAATCTCATGAACCAAGGCATTTTGCGATTGGAGGAATGTATCTCGTACTTTACAAAACTACCCTAATTAAACTCATGCATTAATTACGTAGTTCTCTCGTTTTCCTCTCCGCCTTGGTCGCGGTGCACAATATTGAGCACTCCTATATGACTAGCCGCTCTATCTACATGTGGGACATTTCAAAGCATCCGGGCCCGCGTGCCATCCACCAAATCACAGCGAGGTGCTACAGTCGAGACTCACCTGTCACCCCGGTGTGGCCGTCATGACCCGTCATATCACAAAACCCACACCTTTACCAGCAGTGGTAAGGTGGCCTCCAAGTTGGACTGGACGAAGCAACCATCATTTCACTGGAACGCTCGTTCAAGCCCTTTCTTCCCTTTCTTGAAGAAAACCTCACTCCAGGCTACTCACTTCTGCCATTTTTCTTCTGTACCGACGAAGGAAAGGTGGGCGAATCAGTTATGCTGCTATATTTTCATTCCAAGAATCTTCTTTTTGCGAAGCACCGACCGATTCTCACATCCTATTCTTTTCCCGTTTTCATTGCGATTGTGGTTTCCTTTCGATTGCTTTTTGTTTGTCAGTTCATTGATGGATCCTGGAGCACTAGGCAAAGAGTTGCCGGCGGACAACCCACTGGAGACAGCGATCTCCAGGAAGCGAGCACCGACCAACGAGTTGACCATGTTGGCGGGCCAACCCATGGAGACGAAGAACTCCAAGAAACAAGCACTGGCCAAAGAGTTGACGATGTTGGCGGACGAACTCCTCAAAGAAAGTTGGAAGAACAGCAAGGGCCCCACCGTGCCTACCCCAGGAACTCTGATGGCCACCTATGCGAGGCTCAAGGCCGAGTTTGAGGAGATAGTCGCCGTTGAGAAGCAGTATTCCCCTGGCAAGGTGATGGCCCCCATCGAGGACGAGGAGATGGCCCCCGGAGGGATGAGATCCCCCGGTGAGCTGCACAAGGTAAAAAATAATGGCTTATTACCATAGTTGTGGTTTTTGATTATTTGCAATGTGCTTGCTAATATGTTAGGGTTGTGCAGGTGCCGGTGGACGTCCTTGATGATTCCGATGTCGCGGCCCGTCCTGTTGGCATCGCCCCGGAGATCGATTCCGATGCCGCTGTCCATCCTGTGGACATCGCCCCAGAGATCGATTCCGATGTCGCGGTTAGTCCTGTGGACATCGCCCCAGAAATCGATTCCCATGCCGCTGTCCGTGCTGTGGTCATTGCCCGAGAGATCGATGACAAGAAATAGTTGGTCGCGCTAATCCTTCAGGGTAGTTTGCATTGCCCTGTGTTTAATTACCAGAATGATGTGTGTTATCAAACCATCTTAGGGCTAGTGCACTGTCTTGTGTGGGCGGTACTTGCTACTTTTGTTTGATAGTGAATCATGCGATGAATCATGCGAACCCTCTCCGAGTTATGGAAACAGATGTATCCTCACCAGCTTTTGATGTAATATATGGCATGCTTAGATGTAAGTTTGAACTGTTTATCATATCAGCAGGGCTTGTTTGATGATTCTTGGTGTTAGTAGGCTAGCTACTGTGCGAGCTATAGTACTTGCAAAACACTCACCGAAGAGAAACGTTGGGGCTGATGAGCTCGTGGTACGCTTATACTTATCCCTCGTCGATCGACCAATAGCCCTAGCTCCTAAAATTGTAGGCTTAGCGATCGATCAGACAATAGTCGACACGGATACATTCAGGCCTCATTTGGTTCATAGGGTAGGAAAAATCGTAGCAAAAGTACAGAGAACGTGCAACACAAAATCATAGCAGTGCAGAGACGTACTCCCTCTGTTCCAAAATAGATGACTTAGGTGGGCTAGATTGGCCTAGTGGGTTTCAGTGATATGACGTGGTACAGTGCCATCCAGTCTTCGTGTATGGTTGCAGTATTGCGGGTACAGTAAGTTTTCTTGAAGAAGCAGAATTCAACGAAGTCATGATGGTTCCTTCGTCCGAACAACTCACAGTGGGAAAGGTTGGGCCTGCGATACGACCGGGGTAGACCAGGATAATTTTGTGCATGGCAGGTGGACCAGGATGGTCGACGTCCCACATGTCGGTGAATTAAAGTATTCTTTCCGATATAGAGGACGAGCAACAAGTATTCATTGTTTATTTTTGATGAAAGCTATTGTCTCCACTGTTACGACGGAGGAGTGTGAAACACGGCAACCCAGTGGACTTGGCGTGTGCACCACTCCCTCCTTCCTCATGTAATGCCCATGTTACAACCTTTTCTCACTTTCTCTCTATCTATTTGCTCTCAAATGTTTTTTACCTTTCTTTTTTAGACACAATTGTTTTTATGACTTTTTTTAGAATTATTTTTTTATACCTAGGAGCACATGTAGAGACGGGCTCTTGCAGAGCCCACTCCTTGACTTTGTCAATGCCTCTCTCTCCTCCACATAACGAGTACTACTTGCTATGCATGCCTGTGGCGAGCAACTGGCGTCTTGAGGGGCCAGGGCGGTGAGAGCGGGTTCCAGAAGCAGTTTGGACTCCAGCATGGCCCACCTCACATTATCACCATATATTTCTTGGAGTCCGTGTGTGGCGGCGGGCGATCTCTTCTCCCTCCCCCGTTTCTCTCTTCTCAGCTGACCCCAGCCGAGCGATTAGATTTCGGCTATCAACAGTTTATTCAATTATGGTCCCACATGTCACTGAAATTGCAAGACAACACATGTCCCCTCTGGTGAGCAGCGTGCGATCCGGACTATCGGGGGTGCGACGCGTACGAGTTGTAAGTGTGCCGCCTTTTCCTTGCGAAGCGTAACATTTTCGCGCGATCGATCGATAGAAATCCAGAACAAAATGACGAGGGTGGTGTTTTCCCGCTCTTTAGGCGGGCTAGTTCGAGTGATATGACGTGCTACAGTGCTGCCCACTTGCTCCATTTTTATGTAAGCAAGAGTTTACACTCTTACGCGGGAGGAGTGCGAAACACCGCAGATCTAATTTTAATCGAGGGATAACTGTTCCCTACCACATAATGGAGGACTGTTAGCAATTATAGCATGATAGTTAGGGCATCTCCAGCGCTGACACACAAATTTACACCGACATATGTCCGAGGACACTGATGGATGCCATCCAATGCTGCCCACATACCTTTCGACAACTATATGAATAACCGGACGAAATTCGTGCAAACAAAGCAAATTTCAAATTAACCGGATGAAATTCATTACATTTCGAAAACTTTTCCTACAAACTGGATGAAATTGATTACATATTTCACACAAACCGTACTAAAACCTACTGTAAACCTAATCTAAACGATCGCCGGCGCTCGACCACCATGTCCGGCCATGAACCCGAGAAAGCCGGCCATTGCCTTTGCCTCCTCCTCATCCGCCTCGATAACCTCCTCCCCCGGAGCACAAGGTTTTGAAGATTTCCGCCTCCATGTCGCCGTCAAGCGACTAATAGGCCGCCGATGTTTACCCCACCAAGCTTGGCGTCGACCGAGTGGAGTAGCAGTGGCCTTCCCAGGACCAGAGCGGCGGCGACCTACCGTGTACTACTCTTCCTCGCTGCCGGCTGCGCCCGCGCACGCGCACCGGCTTCGTAGTCGTGACGGCGGAGGGCGGCCGAGGGGGGTGCCGGCGATCTCCTTCGTTTGCTCCTGCGACAGTACATCGAAGAGAGCTTTGGAGGGCGCCCGGAGCGGAGCCGCCGATGTCCCTCTCTGCTCCTGCGACAATACGTCCAAGAGAGCTTCGGAGCGCCAGGAGGCCATGGTTGGAGTGGTGCCGACAGAAGGAAGGGACCGGAGGAGAATAAGTGTGGGTCTTTGGCTATGGCTGGGAGCTAGGGCTCAAGTTAATATAGCGGGCGAATGGCAATGAGCCGCGGCAGACGGATGGACAACTGGCGCCGGAGTAGGTTCGTCGGGCATGAATGCGGACGCTGCTTCAGTGACATAACTACAGATGCGGTGGGTTACTGACATGTGGGCCCAACGGGCATCTGGCCCGCATGTTAGTGACACACCAATTGCACCTGCAGTTAAGTCCGGTGAATGCAACATTGACATTCTGGAGAGACGGTGACCGTTTCAGGCGGGAAGCGCGCGCTAGCGATGGAAGGGGTTTCGGTGTGCAGTGGCACTAAGATTGGTCGCTCACTATAGTACATACTCCGTACCATACTACCATAGTACCCTCTCTAGCTAGGCTGTTTTATAGATTGTTGTTGTGATGGACGATATACATGAGCAAGGCGCTCCGAGTATGACCGTTGGTGTTGAGCCAGGTGAATACATGCTCGGCGTTCGCGTAGGCCTCCATCAAACGTCTAAACAGTAATGTCAGGCACCGCCGGGGCGCGCAGGTGATGGGCTCGCCATTTGCGTTGCGCCATGAGCAGGACTTTGATTTAGAGGGCGACGTGCATGCATTAGCATGCTTTGACAGCGTGAGCGTGAGTGTCTGACGCGAAGTATTCCATTTTCATTTGGCCGACGAGGGTGCGTTGCAGCGACGAGTCCGTGGTTTGATTCCCCACATACGCATAATTTTGGTTTTTACAGTATTTCTTTCTCCATTGACAGGTAGGCCCGCGTAGATAGATAAAGAACACGAGCTGATGAGGCGCATGCGGACTGTTTGACTGGTCAACCAGACAAATACGGAGCTATACGCTGAGCCAGTGACCGTATAATCACCATATCTCGTATACAATGATCAAAGTGAGCTATCAAGACAAGTTCGATGACCGCCAATGCATTTTACTCGGTAATAAATGACCAGGATTGAAGGGGAATCCAAATTTCCTTCGTCTTCTGTCCTTGAGCTCTTGACAAACCAATGCACTATACGGTTGTCCGGCCACTCCACCCCAGAGCTCTCACCAAGCGTCGTTCATGCCACCGCGCCGCACACTAACCGGTAAGGCAGCGATGGCATCCCGCCGCGCCGAGTTCCTCGCCGCCCACGACCGCACACAAAATGGTAGGGAAGCGATGGCATCCCGCCGTGCCGAGTTCATCGCCGCTCGCGACCTCACAACTATGTGGGAGGAATTTGAAGATGCCAAGGCCGAATGGGCGGTAGAGCAAGAGGCGGCCAAAGCCGCACAGAGGGAGCGGAAAAGTCAGAAAGCACTCAAGAAAAGAGAGGCCCGCCGCCGCAAGAAAGAAAAGGACGCACGCGCTGCTGCGGAGAGGTCGGCGGAGATCCAAGCACGGTGGGGTGTCGCCGACAAAGCCGGGAAGGAGAACGACGGCGTCTGGCCAGCATGTGAGAAGTAGTAGTACTAGTAGTTAGTGTGTGTGTCTGTGTCTGAGTACGAGCATGTACCAGTACTACTAGTTACTACTGTAGTTTTTAGAGCAAATTACCAGTACATTAGCCTAGACTAAATGGAAAAATTCCTATCCTATGCATCAAATGGCATCTCTTTCTCTATAGGAATTGAGATGCATGTCATCTCACTTCCTATGATTTTCATATTCCTATAAAATTCCTATCCTATGAACGAAAGGAGGCCTCTGTTGGAGTAACTACTGTAGCTAGCAGTACTGCTGGTACAGTAGTTTTCTTCAAGAAGCGGAATTCAACGAAGTCATGATGGTTCCTTCGTCCGAGCAACTTCAAAGTGGGAAGTGGGCCTGTGATTTGACGGCTCATTAGTCATTGTTACTGCGGCGCGACGACCTGGGTGACTCTCCCTTGGAGTTCTGCGTGCATGGCAAGTGGACCAGGATGGTCGACGTCCCACATGTTGGCGAACGGAAGTATTCTTTCCGATATCGAGGAGCAAGGAAACCGCGTGGTATAGTATCACTGCTGATTGGTTCTCAAAAAAATAGTATCACTGCTGATTTATAATTATTTTTTATTTCTGATGAATGCTAGCGTTTCAACTCTTACGACGAAGGGTGCCAAACACGGCACGTGCTGGATGTCCCACACGTCAGCGAAAGGAGTGGGACATGAACAGCGTGGTAGAGCCCAGCGTAAAAAAACAGCGTGGTAGAGCGTCTCCACTTCTTCCACTTCTGGGTCGGAGACCACACGTAGTAGTACTTAGTGGTATGAACGATACAAAGTGCGACCTGGAGAGAAAGACACGTCTAGTTGGAAGGTCTCGGGGCATACACGTAAACAAATATAAAAGTTAATATGTGCCTCCAACTAATATAGTAGTAGTAGAGTACTTAGGCACGTACTCCATAACATCACCGTGCATTGCACGTACAACATTTAGTGGTAGTACGTAGTAAGAGACAAATGCCGCCCAAGAGTTCCCTTCTCGACCTACTTTTGGGTGTTTGGTAGAGTGTATGGAGGGTGCATGAGTCCACACTAGTTTAGCACAAATACACTAGAAGCATGCATGAAGAGAGCATGCATGAAGAGGGGTGTTGAGTTGAGCATGCATGAAGAGGGAACAACTATGCTGAGACGAGAACGCAACCAAACACACCCTATATGCCACGCATGTTCATACCATTTGTGCCTTTCTACTTCACTTACTGCGCTACATTACTCAGGTTCGTACGTCCACTCCTGGGTACATGTCCGTCTCGTAGTTCCAGTCCCACGTGTTCTTCATATAGATGGAACGATCCTTGCATAACACGTGCACCTTGATGCTAGATGTCTCGCGTGTTGGCAAAAGGATGAACAAAGCTCACGTAAAAAAATAGAGTGGAAGAACATAGATTCCCGACGACCGAGAAGGAGCAAGGAACCTCGTGGTGGAGCGTCTGCACTCATAATATTTAATATTATTCAGCGATATAAAATCAACCAATCATCTCCACAGTGGACTGGAAGAGTACGAAACACGGCAGCCCAGTGTAGTTACATCATACTAGTACATGGCTAACCCACGCTATCACCATATTTCTTGGCTTCCGTGCGACACCTATCTCTAGTAATCCAGCAGCCTGTATCGCTTCTCCCTCCTCGTCTCTATCAAAGTGCGGCGGGCTGGCGTTTTTGCCGTCTATTGAGGTCGGTTAACTCATCACATGTTAGCGACATGCCAAGAGCATTCTAAAAAAATTCCTTTCACGTTCCGTTTTCAAAAAGAAAAAAATCCTTTCACGTACGAATTTGACTGTATGCTTTGAGCAACTTGCATGTCCTATACTGCTCCTGTTTGATACTCTAACTTAGCTAGAGGTTAGACTAACTCATGACTAACCCTGAACTAACTGTAGCCAAAGAGGTGTTTGGGTGACAGGGTTAGATTGACAATAAATGCACTTGATGGAGAGAGAAAAGTGATTTTTCAGTGGTCCCAATGAGAACTATCTCCAGTTAGCACCTCTTGGGTGGGATAGTTTTTTTTGGTGGGTTCGGTGCAACTTGCTCCAATTTAAACCCTCATGCTTGGATACTTTAGGGCTATTTGAGCCCCAACTAGCTCAAACTAACTCTAACCCATGGATCCAAACAGGGCCTATGGCCAGTCTCGACGCGGAGCAGTCGCGTGCACTGGGAAGCGGCGCTCTCTCGGCCGTCGCGCCACTTCAAAGCCGGCGCCAGTGAGAGGTCGCCTCCGCTCTGGCCGGGCATTAATGCGGCACTGACGCTCCAGGGCGACGCTGACCGTTTCACGCGGGAAGCGCGCGCTGGCAAGGGAGTATAGGTTTTGAACCGTTTCAGGTGTAGTACTGGTAGTTTGCAAAACTACTCAATTATTGCACTCAGTTTCCTAAGAAATTGTGGTAAAAAACGTTACTCCACAGCCCGCTTCCCTTCTCCTTCCTCTTCCACCGCCCGCGCACGTCCGCGGGAAGCGACCGGTCAACCCTTATATAGGAGTGCTAGCACAAAAAGATGCATGCATGACCACTAAAATTTCCATATTAAAGCGCCGCTCCGGCGGGAGTATGGCGTATGTTGTTACCTTCGGCCGGGCCATGGCTACCGGGCGACGGCGACCAGAGAAGAGGCGGCGGGAGGGGAATGAATGCAGCTACTGTTTGGGTTCGCCTTCCGGCTTAAATAAATGCGCAGCATCACGTGTACCCGCGGGTGCACAAATTGTAACATACGTGTCTGCTTAAGTGGGCGTCACGTAACTGGTGTGTGTGTGAGAGAGATTCTGAGAGACAGAGTGCGTGTGTGCGACTCTACTCTTCGGACATGTACTCAACCTTTTGCATCGGGATATAAGTATAATGGTATTTACTTTAGCTAGTGATTTACGTGGCCATGTTAACGTGGTTGTGTCAAAAAAATGTCACTTCCTGCTCGTGATTTGCGTTATATAATTACAAGCAAGATTCTCGTGCATTGCACGGAACATCAATATGCATTTTTTTACAAAACACCTGTTGTGATTGACCCATGCAGGAGTAATCCCATGTGTAAAAACTAATGATATCTCGAGAATTTTATCGGAAAACTGGTATCTCGAGAATGTCATCGAAAAAATGAAAGATGAGAGATAAGGCGAGGAGGAGTGGAGCGTGGTGGTGACTGGTGGTCGGAATGGGCGGAGGCATGGGGATGGACGGCGCCGGCAGGCGGCAGCGGCCACCATGCATGCTAGATTGTTCCAGAGACTTATTCCTTTTTTAATTGCTGAGCAATGAGGTTGTGGGAGATAATGATGTGGAGAGAGGTGCGGGTATCTTTTGTAAAATTATCATAGTTTGCTTTCTATCCGTCAGATATAGATCATACGGTCTGTATTACAAGATGGCAGGCACACCATCATCGCCAACTCGTTTTTTATAAGGGTACAGATGATAAGTTTGCTGACTACTAAAGTAAAGTGGAATTTGTCCATGTTATGCAAGTAAATAAAGGTGATTGTTTATCATACGGGTAAGGTTGGATGAAGGGTGGTAGGAACAAATGCTCCGCCTAGAGCATGTGTGTGTGAGATGGAGTCTTAGTGTGTGTGGTGGTGTGTGTGTGTGTGTGAGAGAGAGAGAGAGAGAGATGGAGTCTTAGTTTGTGTGTGTGTGAGAGAGAGAAGATGGAGTCTTAGTGTGTGTGTGTGGGTGGGGGTGGTGCGTGGTGTGTGTGTGTGTGTGTGTTGTGTGTGAGAGAGAGAGAGATGGAGTCCTTAGTGTGTGTGGGGGGGGGGTGTGCGTGTGTGTGTGTGTGTGTGTCGCGGGTCCTCTGTGGCGGATGTAATTTAAGTGTGCATGGCTTCATCATAGAGAGGTGATGTGTATGGCAGAGGCCACCAACGATGGGGTGCGAGAGAGAAAATGCCCGTAGAGAGGGAAGAGAAGGTGTGTGCGCGTGAGAGGAGTCGACATCGAGAGAACGTGTTTGTTCGAGAGACACCGAGGAAGACTACTATATATCGATGGTGCATGTAGGCGGGAATTAAACAAAGGGATGGTCTTATTGGTTTCGGGGATATAGGGGAAGAGTGAGAGGCGGGGGGGGGGGTAGCTAGAAGGAGATTGTTAAGTGTGAGTGTGTGTTTTACCCATCCAGGCGGAAGTTATGTGCACAAAAGAGGAGAACGATTCGATGTGGCGTTAGGATTGAGGGTAATTAACTACGTATGGAGACATAGAGACCTTGAACGTGCATGTGTGAGAGGTATACATGTATACGTGGGATGTGTGTGTGTGTGCGCGCGCATGATCGAGATAAAAGAAAGAAGACATAAGTCATAAGATCAACGACATGGGAGAGACGGATCGGTATGACAATATGCATGCATGTGAGAATGCAGGGAAGAAGGCCCGACAATTGAGCATGTGTTTTTGTCTTTAAGAGATAGTGGCGTGGGCTGGAGCATGCATCTATGGCGAGCAGAGGGAGTGAGGCACAACGATTGTGCAAAAGAGATCAACCTATAAATGCATATGTATGGAGAGACATATATAGTGTGGGTGATAGGAAGCAAGACTCCGTGCGAGAAAGAAATGTTGACGGAGAAACTACAGATAGATACAGAGATGGAGATGCTAGCTAGAGGGACATCCGCTAGTTTGGGTGTTGGAGATGACCGCGGGTGGTTCAGAGGGTGAAGTTATATATGTGTGTGAGAGGGCACTTGACTGCATGTAGAGAGAAACATATGTAGTGTGCGTGATAGGAATCAAGAGTGAGGGCGAGAAAGAAGGTTGATGGAGAAACAGATAAATAGAAAGATAAAGATGCTAGCTAGTGTGCGTTAGAGATAGGAGTCGAGTGGATCAGAAGGCTGAGTTATGTGTGTGGGTGTGAGAGAGATAGAGAGAGGGTGCATGTGAGTCACATACAAACAGATATCAGAGAGAAATGAGATCCCGAGAGACGGAGTTTTGTGTCTGCGAGAGAGAAAGATATTTCACAACGAGAGTGATAGCTAGAGAGACATATGAGGGAACGCAAGATATCTCTAGGGAGAGAGAGTGTGTGTGAGCGACATACAAGAGAACAATGGAGAAATATGAGACCCTGGGAGACAGAGTTTGTGTTTGTGTGTGAGAAAGAGATATTTAAGAGGAAGAGTCGTAGGTTCTCATATCTAAGGAGCGAAAGACATCTCTGTATGAGGGGTGTGCGAGTGGCACACATGGGAATAGTAGAGAGAAATGAGACCCCGGGAGACAAAGTTTTGTGTTTGTGTGAGAGAAAGAGATTCCACATGGAGAATCATAGTTAGAGACACATAGCAGGGAGCGAGATATACTTAGAGAGAGATAGAGTGATGAAGGTCGAGGGAGAGAGTACCGTCAGTGTGTTACGAAGATAAAAGATCATTGTCGACATACAGGTAGCACGAGAGATACCTGAGAGACGATGAACGCGTATAGGTCCAGAGAGATAGTCCTATATAAGCATGAGTGATAGCTATATGAGACGAATATCTGGATTAAAGGGGATTCAAATATTTAAACTGGAGATCACGACATCGATAATATCATAACGCAAATTGGTGTATCAAACATGCATATTCATTTGAATTTGGGCACACGTGTAATGTTATATAGTTTATCAATATTGGTGATCCATAGATTCTTTAATTACAAACAATGCATGGTTTATATGCAATTAATGTCTAAACGGGATTACACTATATGTTGCGTGTGTGAAACACATTATACATGTTTGAGAAGTAAAAAAAACCCGCATGAAACACACATTAATTGGAGACAGTTAGCGAGGAATGCATACATTGGATTTCAACATAAAGTGGTTTCAAATATTTGAAAATCCAAATTGATGGATACAACCTTATGAATCTGAGATCATGCCATTTGTAAACCATATTTATGTATAAATGGTGTTGTGCTTTTGAAAGTATATATAAAAAATGATGTATATAGAATGTAATTCCAATTGAAAATGGATCCCGCCCGAAAAAAATAGAATACAAACGGGATTCGAATTGAGTTGGCACGGTAAACGTGCACTCTGCAAAATTTGAACGAAGCGGGGAAAGTCGCAGTAACCGCCCGAAACCAAAATCTGCGAGATGGAAATTACTACTGCCTATCCCTGCCACGCAAAGCCTATCTGCTGGATTTCTATAGGTTTCGATAGGGGTAGGTTTGTAATTTCACCCAAACGTGACGTAACCGCCTCTCACCCGGATTCATACACGGTGGGCGCCAAAACACAGTGTGTCCTCGGCCGAAATCGACTCCCTCCCCGATTCATATTCATACACGGTGGGCGCCAAAAACAAACTCTCGTCGGCAAATATTCGGTGTATGCGAGATTACCGTCCTATCCCCAACCGACTAATATTGCTGTGATGTAGTAGAAATTTGAAACGGGGGCTAAGTTTGTAAATTTCCTCGCATTTGAGACAAGCGCGCCCTGAATACATGGTTCCCCCTTCCTCTCTACCTCCCTTTTCCCCATTCGTACTCCGTGGGCGCCAAAACACCCTCTCCACCCCACCCTCCTCCGTCCGCCGCCGTCCGCCACCCCATCCACTCCGTCCTCCTCCACCATGCCGGAGCTGATACCCCGACGCCGCCGTCCATTACAAGAGATCGACCTCTCTCATCCACGGCTTCGGACCGGGATCCTTGCATCCCGTCCTCTCGCTTCATCCCCGCCGTCGTCCACCTTGCCGGCGCCGCTCCTATGACCGTCTCGTCCACCGCGCCCCGCCGCCACCGTCTACCCTCCTAGATCTGCTTCCATGCTGCCGACAGCCATCGCTACCGCAGCACCATCAAATTCTCACCAGATGCGTACACGGCGCCGCACCAGAGGCGGTACTCTTTCGTATCTGCTCAACTTATTTATCGCAGCAAGAAAATAGATCGCCACTGCTTTACTCTGATTTCTTGTCTTGGTTGCGAAGTTGCCTTTGTCCGGTTTGCACCTTCAGATCCGCCATGGCACGCTCAACACTATACTCCCAATGCTTATGGTTTTCCCCTTTTATATTCCACACTAGTTAAATCACAGTAGACTAAATTTCAAAATTGGGTCAGTCGATTTTTCAGAGCTCGCCGGAGTTCGCCGGTGCGAACGAAGGGGCTCGGGTGGTTGTGGGGCCTCGCCGAACGAAGAAAACTCGACGCGGGTGGGGGTTGGGGCGGGGGTGGGGGTGGGGGTGGCGGAGGAACACAGGCGGTGGGGGCCGGTGGTCCGGCCGGCGGCCCGTGCGGTGTTCTGTATGGGAAGAATCAGAGACGAGGAAGAAGAAGGGTTAGGAGACGTAGGATCTTCATCCAACCGCCTGAAATGGTCGAGAGACAGCTGGGAGTTGCATTCTTAATGCGCTCTGGTTCATCATGTGTGGGCACTGCGCAACCAACATTTTATTATCCAAAATCTGCTTGCTCTTCTTTACCATGTTCCTCTTCCGTTCTTCTTTAATATGTACTCTCTCCGTTCCTAAATACAAGTCTTTGTATAGATTCCACCATGGACTACATATGGAGCAAAATGAGTGAATCTACACTCTAAAATGTATCTGGATACATCTGTATGTGATCCATAGTGGAAATCTCTACCAAGACTTATATTTTGGAACGGAGGGAGTATGATAGTAGTACAGTATGTTCCTTGTACTGAAGATGAGCAGGGACATTTGCAGTGTAGAGGTCTATACGGTCGGTTGTGATGGACACTTTGAGCCTCTTTGATTCGTAGGATTTTGTAAACATAGGAATAGGATTTGTAGTGACCTGCCCACTTGAATCCTATAAGAATAGCAAGGAAATGCGGGGAGCTGTGTCGCCTTTGAGAGTTACACTGATATTAACAGTACCGCACCTTCACTTGAAGAGAGCTGGTATCCGAAGCCTTTCTAGCCGTACCGGCAATACTAGCACATATATTCCAGCAAGTTCCACTTTGCTGATTTTACTCTGATGCTTAAGGTTTTCCCGTTATATCTACACTATGATCTGTGTAGCTGCTTTGTGTCGCACTAGCAGCAGTCCACTCTTGAAGCTAAACACTGCAATGACTTACAAAATTGGCACCAAGGCATTGAGTGCCATTCTGGATGCAATGAAACTCATACGCTCCCCACCTGTTGACTCTTGTTCAGAATATGATCCTAATGACTCTTGTTCAAAATTGCCACATATAGAGAGACAGCATGGAATTGCATTTCTTTGGGCGCTGTGATTCATCATGAGTGGGCAACCAACATTGTATGCAATGAAGCGGAACCTCAAGAATATGCTTCCTCTTCTGTTCTTTAACATGTTCCTCTTTGTTTATTCTGTATTTAGTACGTACAGTATGTTCCTTGTCAGGAAGGGGCGCAGGGACATCTGCAGTCAACAACTGATAGAGCTGGCCTTACGTGATCGATAGGCTTTCAATTACTAGCGGCAATACAACACCGTATTTTCAAGCCAGTTCCACTTTCCCGATTTATATATCGTGGTTATGGTGTACCCCTGTTATGTACACTATGATCTGCCTAGTTGCTGTGTGCTCTTGTTATCATGGTTTGGCAATAAACTCTCTATACAGTATATTATGAACCTATCATCTGCCAACTATCCTTACTTCTGGAGCCTATTTTTTGTGTACTTGTGCCAGATTATATAAATGCACGCACCATATTACAGCACACATGAGCTCTCTCATCAGAATCCAGTGATAGCACACAAGTGTTTACAGGGGCGCCCCTATATTAGAATATCATCTGCATTACAAAGATAATCTCACAACTATTTATGTTTTCATGGTTCTCAGATATTATACGCAATTACAGTGAATATCAGAATCCGCGCATCAGAAGAATATTGTGGAACACTGCAATGACTTACAAAATTGGCACCAAGGCATTGAGTGCCATTCTGGATGCAATGAAACTCATACGCTCCCCACCTGTTGATTCTTGTTCAGAATATCATCCTAATGACTATTCTAACCTCGAGGAGTCAAAGGCAGATGGCCTGTCCTGTTCACCCATCAAGGTGCCTGTTCTAATTTGGCAAGGTTTTATTGATTGCGCGTATCTTGCATATGTTGTCTTGCATTTCTTCTACTTTGTTGCACCGCCATCTGCTTAGTTTACTCATCATATAACTCGAGATGCCATGCCCATCCATTATCAATACATATTCCATCTGTCATCATACCATGTTTTTACACTCAAATGTTGTTCTTGTGCATCAGACATCAAAAAGGAAGAGGGTGATTGCCGAACCTGAAGGAGCACCAGCAAAGTCCTTGAAAAACGTGGTGGTGCCGGAGAAATCAGACAACGCCCCACTTATATTGGCTGTACAACCAGTGACACAAAACGTAGGACCGACTCCAGCAGACTGTACCCATACTTCACTGGCCACACCACTAGCCCCACCACACAGGACCTGCACTCTAGCAAAAGGTATACCGATTTCATTTGCCATAGCACCAGCCGTACCACAGAAAAATCCCACTCCAGCAAAAAGTACAGCAAGTCCACCGGCCGAAGACCTATCCCAACTGCAGAGACGGCCAATTCCTGCAGATTGGAACCCCATTCCATTTATTCCCAGTTTAAAAGACAATGCTTTCAATGTTGTTAGGGACTACGTGCATATATTCCCATCATGGGAAGATTATAGTGAAGACAAACACCATTTTCACATCTTCCTGTCCAACTTACGTGTAAGTGCTATTATTCATGGTTATTATTTTCCTGTTTTCTGCTGATTGAACACATCAATGATTTACATTACATTGTTGTAACTAGGCGAGGGTCAATCTGGATAGTCATGACGAGCAAAGCTTGCTTGTGCTTTTCAAGGAAGCATTGCAGCAGTATCGGTGTTACCTGAGGAAATCACACTTTGATGGCAAGTCTATAAACGAATTTCCGGTGAAGTCTCCTGTGCTAAATTTAGAAGACATTGAATGGAAAAACCTTGTTATGCACTGGTCTCGTTCCCAGGATGAGGTACTGTCTATGAAATCACATGACAATTTGAACTTCTACTTTTCCGCATGTGCCTTACGGATCTTTTTTGCAGGAAATCTGCTCGAAGAAGAATTCCGGTTTGAAAAGAACGACAGGATATCGCAAATATGCTGCCCGCTGCTTTGCTCTTGTTAGTACCTGTTGTCCTGTATCACTGTACTTGCATACATACCTGGTTCATTATGTGACAGCAGTATGCATGATAGCTTGCTTATCAATTGTTCGCTCCAAATTATCTGATCTGTATGAATGGTTACATTAGTGTAGAATATATCCAATGCCAATGAATTTTTTTAGCTCTGCATTGTTCTTGTAAGTACATGCTGTCCTTTATCAGTGTACTTATATTGACAGGTAGTTGTTCATGTACCATCACTCTGCAGCTTATTTTCCTTTGCCCTCCATTTTCTACACATCAGATCTATATTTACTCTTACCATAAGGTTGGTACTGAAGAAGTTTAGCTGTGCATTGCTCTTGGCTGTGCCTTTTGCCTGTATCGCTGCACATACATTTATAGCTACTTGGTTATGTAGCATCACTCTTCATCTTATCTTAAATATTCTCCATTTTTTCGTATATTATCACATCTATATTTACTCTTAACAAAATGTAGAATAAAGGCAATGCTTATGAAGAAGATTCTGTGGTAAACTTCTTGAATTGCCCCCCCCATCAGCATGGACAAGGGCTTTATAGAGCCTGTCTTCACCAGTAATGTAAGTTTGTCCTTCTCAAGCCTTCAAACTTTGTTGTGTATATTTGGTTAGGCATGACTGCAACAGCTGTTTATTTTTGGTGTTTGCATCAAATTGCATGTTTAAAGTTTATTATGTAGTTCATAAACAAAAGTTTGTCCTTCTCAATTTAAGTTTTCAGTTGTACAACCAAGTTCCTTCTTCATACCATGTAAATTAAACTATACAGAGCAAGTGATCTTCTTTTGCACTGCATGTATGCTTCTGTTCTTCATCCGTAATCCAGTGGTGTGGTGAACCTACCCACTACAGCACAATGTCATATTCTGCAATGTCTTAACTATGAACAATGTCATATCATTCTACTATTATTTAAACCGTCTCTTTATTTGCCAATCTGAAATGGGATAAATTGACAGCACACTAACCATTGATACTTATGAGTTCTTGATCTGTAATCCAGTGGTGTCGTGAAGCTGCCAACTCCTTCACAATGTCATTTCCTGCCATGTCTTGACCTGAACAATACCATATTGTGTTAATGCAATTTTAAACTGTGTCACTTTATTCGTCAGTAAGAAATGTGATGAATTGTCAGCACTGATACTTTTATGTGCAAAACCTATCATCTGTCTGCTTGTTTATCTTTTAGAGTGAGAAAGATATAAGTGTTGAACAAGCGCATTCTCATCATCTTGCTCAGCTGCTTGCGGTACATCTCGCCAGCAGGGCTAACCTTTCTTGAACTCTATTGAAGTGCTGTCGGTTTTGTATATTATTTTGTCGGCGTGTTTATTTGCACTGGTGGCGATCTTTGATGCCTAGTGTATGTAATCTGCTGTCTGCTTGTGCTTTATTATCATAGTGGAGAACTTTGATGCCTAGTGGATGTAATATGCCGTAATTTCTTTATTGTATAGTCTAGGTTTATTCTTATTCACGATGCTGCAGTTATTTTACTGTATATATATCATGTATTCGCAGTAAACCGGCCAAACCGTAAAATTACGGTACATAATCGGGTCGTCATGCAATCATGATGTATGATCCACATCATGGGCCCCGTCATCTTGGTCCGTTAAAAGGCCAAAAGTAAACTGGCCCACTAGTAGATTCGGGCCTTTAATAGGCCGAGTAACCCCCGACCCTCTTTTCACAAGAAAACTCAATGGGCTTTTAGTAGGCTGAGAAGTAGGTTGGGCCTGGAATGTGCCGAACAGCTCACGGGCCGGCAGCAGCCCGAAATGGAACCCGACCCATGATTGTGCGAATCAAATCACGGGCTTTTAACATGCCAAAATTGTCTCGGTCCTTATTTGGCCCAATCAGATATCGGCTGCGAGCAGGCCGGATGAAAACCGAGCCGTAGTTAGGCCCAACAATATGACGAGCTTTTAACAGGCCGAAATTAATATAGGGCGGAAATGTTAAACGGGCCCTTAACAGGCCGAAACTAATATCAGGCCGAATTACTAAATGGGCCTTTAGCAAGTGGGCCCAAAAGCATAGCGTCCAGTTGACGGGCCGAATCTGATATGGGCCAGAATTGAGCCCAAAGCCTCTTAAAGGGCCGGACCTGATCTGGGCCGTGATTTGGCCCAAAATGTGGTAGGCTTTTAACGGGTCGGATCTCATATGGGCCATTATTAGGCCTGGAACGTGGCAGGCCATTAATGGACTGGATCAAATATGGGCCGGCATTTGGCCCAAAACATGGCAGCCAGTTAATGGGCCGGCCTACTAGGGTCCTCAAAATCTTGTGGGCCTACAGCTGGGCTGGCCCATTAATGTCAGCGAAATCTCATGGGCCTTTAGCTGGGACGGCCCATTATGGTCCGCAAGAATTTTGTGGGCCTTTACCTGGGCCGGCCCATTATGGCACGCAAAAATGTTGTGGGCCTTTACCTGGGCCGGCCCATTATGGCCCGCAAAATCTTGTGGGCCTTTAGCTGGGCCAGCCCATTATGGTCCACAAAATCTCGTGGGCCCTTAGCTGGGCCAGCCCATTAAGGTCCACGAAATCTTGTGGGCCTTTAGTTGGGCCGACCCATTTAAACTTGATGGGATGGTCCACGTGTCAACATATCATAGGCGCGTCTCGCCCATTGGATGAGTGACACCTGTGCCAACGCGGACGTGACACATGTTTGCTCCAGCCAATGATGATTTTACACGTGGAAAATCCCCATTGGTCGGGGCTGTTAACGGCTTATCGGATCCAAAACCTGACCCAATAGCTTAACAGCTTTCCATTACGGCGGATGCCACATGTCGGTCACCCTTGACGAAAGCACTTCTGTGACACACGATTTATCGTCATGGAAGTGGACACTCCTGTGATGATAATTTTGGTAATGTCATGGAACACTTCTATGACAACACAGGTATGACTATCTTGATTCTGTCATAAAATCAACATGGATGTACATGCATGAAAAAAAACGCGACCTACTATGACAAACACGTATCATCATGGAAGTGTATTTGTTTTGTAGTGTCTTTTCGCCGAACTAGTGCACCTATACAATTTGCCATTATATTGGGTGTGTTGGGGACACAAGAGACACTTTGTTATTTGGTTGCATGGTTGCTTGAGAGAGACGATCTTCATCCTACGCCTCCCACGGATTGATAAACCTTAGGTCATCCACACGAGGGAAATTTGCTACTGTCCTCCAAACCTCTGCACTTGGAGGCCTAACAACGTCTACAAGAAGAAGGTTGTGTAGTAGACATCAAGCTCTTTTCTGGCGCCATTGCCGGGGAGGTGAGTGCTTGAAGGTATATATTTAGATCTTGCAATCGAATCTTTTAGTTTCTTGTTTTATCACTAGTTTAGTTTATAAAAGAAAATTACAAAAAAATGGAGTTGAGTTTGTCTCATACGCTTCATCTTTTTAATATCTTTCGTGAGCATGATGAAAAGGAAAATTGTGCTCAAGTGCTAGAAGAAGAATGCATTAAAATGTTTGGCACTAAATCTTTGAATGTGAAGAAGAAAAAGAAAAAAATGGAGAAGCAAAGGTAAAAAGGTATCCTTCCCAAAGGATGTTGCTCCTACTACTCATTGTGATGATGATAATTGCTATACTATTGGTGCTATCCATACTATTAATGATGAGAGTGATATGCTTATGATATGAAAAGGCACAAGCTTGGGGATGCTATGTTTGATGAGAATGACATGTTTGAGAATATATTTGCTGCAATTAATGTTTGTCCGAACCTTGGGGATGCTACGTTTAATGAAGATGATATTTTTAGCCTCCCAAGTTTTGATATGCAAAGTTGTTATGATGATAGCATGCCTCTTACCTATGATTATATTGATGAAAGAGGGTTTGGAAGAGTGTCAACTTTAGGAAGTAATGATCCCACTATTTCGAAGGATGTTGAATCTTATTGTGATGAATATGAAAGTGATTTGGAAGACTGTCAACTTTATTTAGTGATGATTCCACTATCTTGGAAGAGGTTTCAATCGATTATGATGAGAACAAAGTTGCTACTTATGATGATTATTGTGATGAAACTTATGCTATAAAAAGTAGTGATGATTATATTTATAAAACTTGTCATGATTATGATTACCCTTTTTCTGAACATTACTCTTTTAATGTGGAAACAATTTATAGTATTCAAGTCCCTTATGATACTCCCACTATTCCGAATGAGAAGAATTTTGCTTATGTGGAGAGTAGTAAATTTTCTATGCAAGTAGATCATGAAAATAAAGCTTTAGGTGCTGGTTATATTGTTGAAATCATTCATGATTCTACTGAAAATTATTATGAGGGAGGAACATATGCTTGTAGGAATTGCAGTAATGTCAAGTTTCCTCTCTATGTGCTTAAAATCTTGAAGTTATGCTTGTTTTGCCTTCCTATGCTAGTTGATTATTGTTCCCATAAGTTGTTTGCTCACAAAATCCCTATGCATAGGAAGTGTGTTAGACTTAAATGTGCTAGTTATATTCTTCATGATGCTCTCTTTATGTTTCAATTCTTATCTTCTATGCGAGAATCATTGAAATTATCATGCCTAGCTAGAAAGGCATTAAAGAAAAGCGCTTGTTGGGAGACAACAAAATATTTACCCTTACTGTTTTTGTGTTTTCACATGATTGTGCTACTGTAGTAATCATGTTTTATAGCTTTAGTTTCAATAAAGTGCCCAGTAAGACCTTTAGCATAGCTTACGGTGATAGTTGTGTTGATCCTGCTGAAAATCAGAAACTTTTTCACCCAGTAAATTAGTTTTGATAATTCACAGAAATGTTATTTTGATATGATTCTTTTTTATCTGGATTGGTACACAAATTTCTTAGGACTTACTAATTTGGTAGAATTTTTGGAGTTACATAAGTATTCGAATGATACATATTACTACAGACTGTTCTATTTTTGACAGATTCTGTTTTCTATGTGTTGTTTGCTTATTTTGATGAATCTATGAGTAGTATCGGAGCGTATGAACCATATAGAAGTTGGAATACAGTAGATATTATACAAATATGAATTTAGAATGAGTTTACAACAGTACCAAAATTGGTGATTTATTTTCTTATACTAACGGAGCTTACGAGTTTTCTGTTGAGTTTTGTGTTGTAAAGTTTTCATGTTTTGGGTAAAGATTCGATGGACTATGGAATAAGGAGTGGAAAGAGCCAAAGCTTGGGGATGCCCAAGTAAACCCAAGGTAATATTCAAGGACAACCAAGATCCTAAGCTTGGGGATGCCCCGGATGGCATCCCCTCTTTCGTCTTCGTTCATCGGTAACTTTACTTGGAGCTATATTTTTATTCACCACATGATATGTGTTTTGCTTGGAGCATCATTTTATTTTGTTAGTATTTGCTTTCTGTTATTTAGAATAATGTTTTGCATCTATTTTCAATAAAAATGTCAAGGATAGCCTTTACCATGCTTATTTTTGCTAGTATACATGTTGCTGTTTGAAAACAGAAAGTTTACCGCTGTTGCAAAAATACCCTAGAAAAGTCAGAGAATGATATAATGTTGAAACTTTTTGCATATTGAGCTCTGATAAATCTTCTACAGCGTAGTATTTTTCTCATAATTTTTGGAGTTAGGGAGGTATGATGAATCTTGTATTCTTTACAAACTATACTGTTTTGACAGATTGCTGTTATGTTTGCATTGTTTGCATATGTTTGCTTGTTTAATGATTCTATTTGAGGATAGGAGTATTAAATATGCAGAGACATTTAGTATGCAACGTTGAATAATAATTTTAGTGATTTGTTACAGTATAAAATCATAAGGCTTTTGCATTGGTTTATACTAACTTATCTCACGAGTTCTTGTTGAGTTTGGTGTGGACGAAGCTTTCGAGATTTAGGAAACCGAGGTAGAAAAAGAATTAAGGAGACACAAAAGCACAAGCTTGGGGATGCCCAAGGCACCACAAGATAATATTCCAAGAAGTCTCAAGCATCTAAGCTTGGGGATGCCCCGTTAGGCATCCCACCTTTCTTCTTCAACAACTATCGATTAGTATCGGTTGAGCCTAAGTTTTTGCTTCTTCACATGAGTTGTGCTATCCTTGCAATGTCATTTTATCTTGCTTTGCTTGCTGCTTGGATAAAGTACTTAAGATCCAAAATTCTTAAATTAGAGAGAGTCTTCACATAGTTACGTAATTATTTCACTACTCATTGATCTTCACTTATATCTTTTTGGAGTAGTTTTTCATTTACTCGTGTGCTTCACTTATATCCTATGAGTAAATGGTTAAATGAGTTGAATGTCATAAATCTGAAATTATATATGTTTCATATGCTTACTCCGTTGGGAGTAATGACTTCACAGCTAAGAAGTAGAGGTAGTAATTTTTTTGAAGGTTAGCAAGCATTGTATTGGTCACTTGAACAATTCATGAAAGAATATTGAAGGAAGAGAGATTTCACATATAAATATACTATCTTAGACATCTTATATGATTGTGAGCCCCATTAATTATTTTCAAACCTGAGCAAATTAGTTGAAATTGGACAAGGAAGACAATGTAATGAGTTATGCTTGGGTATATTTGTATAGAAGTTATATTGTTATAGATCCTCCAACATGTGGTGCTTGCTTTTTAGAATCCTTTGCTAGCCAAAATATCTGTACTAATCAGGAATACTGCTTGTGCATCCAAATTCCTTGAGCCAAGTTTCTTCCATGAGTGTCCACCATACCTACCTATATGCGGTATTTATGTCAGAGTAATGGGCCATGGGTAGCCTCACCCGAGTCCCTGAACATATCAAAACTTTGGGCCGGCTTCGGCTCTCAATGCCCCGAGCTAAAGCTCCGCCCTACGGGGGCCGGCTAGCTCAATGGCCGGCCGCTAGAGGACGGCCAACCACCTACAGACGGCACCACGAGCAGCCGACTCCAGTAAGCCAGCCTCTAGAGAGGACGGCATCAGGAGGGCGGCCACCTGGGGCCCTCACAGTTTGTTCCCCCATCAAGAGGACGAGATAGGGCGTGGTCACAGTGCCCCGTACAGGCGGAGATCTCCACACGACGTGGCACTATTGCCACTTCCCCTGACGTCACTCTGGACAGGCGGAGCCCTGTTCCCCACGACGACCTGTCGGTACGGCCCGCAGGCTGCGGGCCCTACTGGACAGTGACACCTTGGAAGACGGTGTATGCCTAACTAGTCGGATCAGGGGAAGGCGCACCTCCAGCAGGCGGCTGTCCCTTCCCTCAAAGCAAGTGCACCATTAACTTGATGAGACCAGGTGTGGCTACAGTGATCTCCTGCCGGGCGGCGGGACTATGGCCACGCAGAGTTGACCAAGCCCGCGTCATTAGCAGCACGGCTACAGTGAGCAGCCACCAACCAGACCCGCCAGCGGCCGGAGCGGCCTATCGGCTCCGTACCCGACCAGTCGGCCACCAGGCGGCGGGCCCCAGTAGTCAGCAGAGAGGCCGGGGGCCGGAGACACTGACGTCCGGGCCCAGCACCCGGCAAGATTACAATTGTACCCCCGGGGGTAGGCCTATATAAACCCCTAGGGCACCCATGTAGAGGGTTCCCACTCTTTTAGAACTAGCCACTCCCCTAAAGCAGGAGAGAGCTAGCCTTGCCTTCTCCTACCTCTAGCATACAGCTCAAGGAGCACCTTTGTATCACTTGTGCGATAGTGATCATGCGGAGACCCCGTAGAGCAGGACTAGGGGTGTTATCTCCTAGGAGAGCCCCGAACATGGGTAAAGTACGCCAGCGTTCGTGTCTACGCCTCATCCCGCTTCCAGGCACCGGTGACGTTCTACTCGCTCCCACCATGATAAGCCATCCATTGGCATATGTCGCACCCAACCCCGACATTTGGCACCCACCATGGGGCGAGGTGGACCGTCACCCGGAGATCTGCTCTGGACGGGAACCTTGTTCCTTCCTGGCGAGCAAAGCCAGCCCAGCAGGCCTGACGGCGTCAGCCTCGATGCGCTGAATGGCGCGGAGATCGCCTGCGCGGTGAGCTGCCTCGCTGACCTTGTTGGAGAGATCCACCTCTCCGACGATCCGGCCTCCGACGCGGGCACCAGCTACCCCGAGAGCCGCCTCGTCAGCCTCCTCGACCAGCTCCACGTCACCAGCGAGCCTGTTGTGGACCTGGAGTCCGTTGGCTCCACCGATCCGATGATTGTCAACTCCGACACGGCGTCGTTTGACGCCTTCCCTACCAACGTGGTGGTCTACGACGAGTCGCCTCCTCGCGAGCACAGCGGTGGGAGCACCGTCACGGAGGTGCTTGTCATCCACAACGGCAAGCACTCGGACGAACGCGCTCGAGACCCACTCGACGCGGCTCTGCGAGACCTGTCGGCACCCATCCCAGAGGGCACGGATGCTGAGATGTTGGAGGGACGCCGCGTCCAGCTTCTCGAGAACGCTGGCCGACTGGCCAGCATGCGACGCCTCTTGGATGCCTACCGGCGCGAGATGGATCGAGCCATTGGTGGCACGCCGGCTCCTGAGGGGCCTAGCCGCATCGGCACGATCCGGCAACATGGAGCGACCATTGCCAGCATGTTCGGGGTAGAACGCCCTGTTTACGCCACGCCTGCAGAGAACATCTGGGCCGCCCAGGCGTTGATGGATGAGCTGGACAAATACGACGGCAATGAGTGCCGCCACATGACGGAGCGAGTCCAGCAGCTCCTAGACACGGCCGCCGCGGAGCACGAAGCCGGCTGCCGCGCTGAAGTGCCTGCCCAGCGGAACGATGAGCCGCCCCCTCACCAGGACCATGGGGTGACGTCCCGGACGCCCACTGGTGGCGCCCGTGGAAGAAGAGGCAACAAGCCGGCTGCCAACTTTAGCCGGACACGCCTCTCCATCGAGCAAGACGAAGACGGCCGCCCTCGAGCGGTGGAGTGGCGAGGCGATCCACCTCCTCCTCCGCCTCGTGGAGCGAGGCACCCTACCCCTCCGCCTGTCATGCACCCGACACTCGGCGACCGCCTTGGCCGCCGAGAGGGAGTGGAAGAGAACGACACCCACCATCGGATTGATCATGTCAACCGATCCCTGGCACTAGAAGAAGAAGACGCATTGGGCCCGCCCTGCTTCGGCCCACGAATCCGAGATGAGCCCTTTCCCAAAGGGTTCACGCTCCCAAGAGATACACCCAAATACACCGGCTCCGTGAAGCCGAAGGACTGGCTGGTCGACTACTCCACGACCGTCTGCATAGGGAACGGCAACAAGCGCGTTACTGTGAAGTACGTGCCGCTCATGCTTCAAGGCACAACACGGACGTGGCTTAACAGCCTGAAGCCCCATAGCATCAACAACTGGGTTGATTTTACCGAAGCCTTCATCCGCAACTTCACAAGCATGTACAAGCGGTCTCCCAAGCCCCGACATCTCTCTTTGTGCGTCCAAGGGCCCAGCAAATCGACTCGCGACTATATCACGCGTTGGGCCGAGCTGCGCAACTCCTGCGAGGGCGTGCACGAGGTGCAGGCGATCGAGTACTTCACCGCCGGGTGCAGAGAAGGCACCCTCCTCAAGCACCAACTTCTCTGCGACGAGCCTGCGACTATCGACGAGTTGTTGATCATCGCCGACAAGCACGCCACGATAGACTCCTCCATGAAGGCGGAAATCCTAGTTGATGCGTCCGGCAAGGTGGCATCTCAGGCTCCTCGGACTCCGGCTGGTGACACCAATTAGCGGCAGCACCCAAGCGACAACAAGTAGAAGGCTACCCAGCCGGCTTCCACCAGCCGGCAGGTGGCGACAGTCGAGGACCAGCAGCCAGAAGGGCAGCCACCGCCCAAGTGTCAGAAGGGCGGCAAGCCCAATTGGTTGCCCGCCTTCTCTTACGACCAGACCCTTGATGCACCCTGAAAGTTCCATAGTGGCGCGAAGCCGTCCAACCACACCACCCGAAAGTGTCATTGGCTCACCAGGATTGCCAAGGGAGATGGCCTCCTACCTCCTCCGCCTGCCGGCCCGCCACCTCCTCCGCCCCAGCAGCCGACGGCCCGGCCAGTCGGCGCCATACAAGACGAGTGTCCTGTGGAGCATGGAGCCTATATTGTGTTCACTAGCGTGGTCGATGACAGACGCAGTAGACGACATCAGCAGCAAGAGGTGCAGGCCCATCAGTTGGAGCAGGACTAACCACCCGGAGGTGATGCCTTCCCCCGGTTCCTATGCCCTGGTCCTGGATGCTACCTTTGCAACAGAGCGGCGGGCAGCTCGTTTCTCCAGAGTCCTCATAGATGGCGGCAGCAGCATCAATATCCTGTACCGTGACACAATGGAGAATTTAGGAATCATGCAGAAGCAGCTCCTCCCCAGTCGGACTGTATTCCATGGCATAGTCCCTGGCCTTTCCTGCTCACCAATCGGCAAGACCCAAATTGACGTTCTCTTCGGAGACAAGAATCATTTCTGCCGTGAGCCAATTTGGTTTGAAGTGGTGGACCTTGAGAGCCCCTACCATGCACTGCTTGGCCGACCTGCTCTGGCCAAGTTCATGGTAGTCCCCCACTATGCTTACCTCAAGATGAAGATGCCGAGTACCAAGGGGATCCTGACTGTAGTCGGAGACTACAAAAAGTCAACCGCCTGCGCCGCGGATAGCAGCTGGCTGGCCGAGTCCCTCCAGATTGCAGCTAAGAAGCGACTCCTTGACCGGGTGGTGGCGATGGCAGGCAAGAAGCCGGAAATGTCACCCATCCCCAAGGATTCGGAGGTGGAGGGCTCGTTCAAGCCGGCAAAGGAAACAAAGAAGACACCCTTGGACCCGGAGCACCAGGAGAGGCACACTATGATAGGTGCAAACCTTGACAGCAAATAGGAAAGCGAGCTCGCCGATTTCCTCCGTGAGAATCGGGACATCTTCGCATGGTCTCCCAAAGACATGCCGAGTGTTCCGACGGATTTCGCAGAGCACACATTACATGTCCGACCTGACGCCAAGCCGGTCTGGCAGCCCCTGCGCCGCCTGTCAGAAGAGAAGAGAAGAGTTGTCGGAGAAGAGATAGCCTGGCTTCTGGCAGCCGGATTCATCATGGAAGTGTTCTTTCCAGAGTGGCTGGCCAACCCAGTTCTAGTGTTGAAGAAAAATAAGTAGTGGCGCATGTGTATTGATTACACCAGCCTCAACAAAGCTTGCCCCAAAGATCCCTTTGCCCTACCAAGAATTGACCAAGTGATAGACTCCACAGCCGGATGTGAGCTATTGAGTTTCTTGGATGCATACTCAGGCTACCATCAGATAAAGTTGAACCCGGCCGACAGGCTGAAGACCGCCTTCATCACACCATTTGGAGCCTTTGCTACCTGACCATGATGTTCGGCTTGCGAAACGCCGGCGCCACGTTTCAGCGTTGCATGCAAAAGTGTCTCCTCAAGCAACTCGGCAGAAATGCCCATGTCTATGTGGATGATGTGGTGGTGAAGACGGAGAAGCATGGCACGCTGCTAGAAGACCTCAAGGAAACCTTTCAGAACTTGCGCCGATTCTAGATCAAGCTCAACCCAGAGAAATGCGTCTTTGGACTACCAACCGGCCAGCTTCTCGGCTTCCTGATCTTAGAGCACGACATAGAGTGCAACCCTGTGAAGATCAAGGCCATTGAGAAGATGGAGGTGCCCACCCGACTGCTGGATGTGTAGAAATTCACCGGTTGCCTGGCATAAATTAGCCGTTTCATTAGTCGGCTGGGCAAGAAGGCTCTTCCCCTATACCAGCTCATGAAGAAGACCACTTTTTTCGAGTGGAACGACAAGGTGGATGAAGCTTTTCTCCAACTCAAGAAGATGTTGACAACCCCGCCCATCTTGGCGGCTCCCACTGAGAAGGAGCCCATGCTCCTCTACATCGCTGCCACCAGTCGGGTTTTCAGCACAGTCATGGTGGTAGAGTGCAAGGAGGAGGGCAGAGCATTGCCGGTCCAGAGACCGGTATATTACTTGAGTGAAGTACTGTCCGCCTCCAAGAAAAACTACCCACACTATCAGAAGATGTGCTATGGTGTGCACTTTGCCGCCAAGAAGCTGAAGCCTTACTTTCAAGAGCACCCAATAACTGTCGATCTGGCCCCTTACACCATCTACTACTAGCCTCACACCGCCATTAAGTCACAAGTGCTGGCCGACTTCCTCGTCGACTGGGCCGAGACCCAGTACTTGCCGCTAGCACAAGACTCCACTCATTGGCGGATGCATTTTGATGGTTCAAAAATGCGCACCGGTCTAGGAGCCGGTGTCGTCCTCACCTCTCCCAAAGGCGACAAGCTCAGATATGTGCTGCAAGTCCATTTTGCCACCTCCAACAACGTAGCTGAGTACGAGGCACTCATACACGGGCTCCGTCTTGCCAAGGAACTCGGCATTCGCCAGATCCTATGCTATGGTGACTCCAACTTGGTGGTCCAGCAGTCGTCAGGTGACCGGGACGCCAAGGACGTGAACATGGCAAGCTACCGTTTCCTCGTGCAGCAACTCAGCGAATACTTTGACGGGTGCGAGTTCCTTCATGTGCAAAGAAATGATAATGAGCAAGCAGATGCCTTGGCACGGATCGGCCCACCCGATAGGCGATACCAGCCGGCGTCGCCTTGCAGCGCCTTCTCAAGCTGTCTGTCAAGCTATCTCCAGAGTCCGACTCCATCTTCGTGCCAGCCCCTCCTGAAGCAGTCGGATCCGACTTGAGGATACCAGAAGCTGGCACGGGAACTTTGGCAGGCGGCCCGGGGACTGCAGCAGTCGCACCCGGCCCAGGGATTCCAGAGCCCGGCTCGGGGACTGCAGCAGTCGGCCCAGGGACTTCTTCAAGACAGCAGGCGGCAGCCGCCCCCAACCCGCCGCCTCCCGATCCAATCACCCTTGTACAAGTTGCAGTCATGGCAGTCGGAGAGATAGCAACACCATCATGGGCTCAACCCATCCTCAACTTTCTGGTGAACAAAGAACTGCCGACTGATGAGATCCCGACAAGTGCAATGACGAGCAGCAATATACACCATGTCAACAGAGAGCTGGTGCAGTGCAGTGTCACGGGCGTGTACCAGCACTGCGTTGAGTCGAAGAAAGGCCAAGCAATCCTCAAGGACATCCACCAAGGCGAATGCGGTCACCACGTGGCCTCAAGATCACTTATTGCCAAGGCTTTCCGCGAGGGTTTTTTCTGGCCGACGGCTCTAGAAGAGGCCAAGGAATTGGTCCAGAAGTGTCAAGGGTGCCAGAAGTTCCGCTCCAAGCCACACCTACCGGCTTCTGCACTCAAGATCATCCCCATTGCCTGGCCCTTTGCCGTTTGGGGGCTGGATATGGTAGGGCCATTCAAAACGGCCTGTGGTGGCATGACTCATCTACTTTTCGCCGTGGACAGGTTCACCAAGTGGATAGAAGCAAAGCCAATAAAGAAGCTGAACGGGCCGACTGCCGTGACTTTCATCACCGACATTACCACTCGGTACGGCATACCACACAGCATCATCACCGACAACGGCACAAACTTTCCCAAAGGAGCCTTGGCTCGTTTCTGTGCGATGCAGGGCATCCGGCTAGACTTAGCGTCCGTTGCCCATCCGCAGTCAAACGGCCAGGTCGAGCGAGCAAACGGCCTCATTCTATCCGGCACCAAGCCTTGACTGGTCAAGCCCTTATGGCATTCGGTCGGCTATTGGCTCGATGAGCTGCCGGTCGTCCTCTGGAGCTTGCGCACGACTCCGAACAAGTCAACTGGCTTCACGCCCTTCTTCCTCGTCTACGGTGCTGAAGCCGTCATCCCGACGGACATAGAGTTCGACTCCCTGCGAGTCACCATGTACACCAAGGCGGACGCCAAGGAGGCCCGAGAAGACATCGTCGACCTGCTGGAGGAGGGCCGGCTGCTGGTACTTAGCCGGTCCACCATCTACCAGCAGAGTCTGCGCCGATACTACAACCACAAGGTGAAGCCAAGATCCTTCTAAGAGGGAGACCTTGTGCTCCGGCTGATCCAGTGAACATCCGGCCAGCACAAGCTCTTGGCACCTTGGAAGGCCCTTTCATCATCAGCAGGGTGCTGGGCAACGATTCCTACTATCTGATCGACGCTCAGAAGCCCAGAGCACGCAAGAGAGACGATGCAGGCAAGGAGACGGAGAGGCCATGGAATGCAAACCTCCTCCGGAGATTTTATAGTTGAAAGCAGTATGTATCACGCTACCTTTTGTATTATGTATGAAGACTCCGGGTTCCCCGAGAAGAACTTGGGGACTATTCTCCTTTTATAAACATGATATGTATTATGCCTATGAGTGTCCATTGTTCTATCATTTCCTCCTGGCACCGGGTTCGACCAGTCGGCCCGGAGGTTTGCCGCCTTCTACTATATGCCGTCTCCTGCAGCCGGACAAGTAATGTGTTGGCACCTAAAACTTCCTCTGTCAGAAGCCGCAGCTCGTGGAGCGACTGAATGGTGGGCAGGGGTTGCAAAACAATGCCCACATGAAAAATGGCTAAGCAAAAAACGCATATAGTTGAGGCTGGCACCGCACCTGTTCGGCCGGCTTCTGCTTCACTTGCCAAATCTCCAAACTACTAAGTACCTGCCCTCCCGCAAAAGCTAAGTACTCAAACCAGCCGCAGTCTGCAGAGCGGCTGCTTGGCTCGCAAGGGGACAGCTAAGGGAGGGCGGTAAAGGAAAAAAGAAAGGAGTATAAAGCTAGAAAAGATAGAAGTCGGCAAAGCAAAGCATAAAACTGCGATAAGATATTTACATAGATAAAGGCCTCTCGGCCGGTATTTCACAAAGTTTGATATACACCCCACGGGTGGAATTGCAAAAATTTAATCAAGTTGTCCAGACTAGCAAACAGGGAAAGAAAAAGATAAAATATCCTAAGGAGCGGCAGAAGACTCTGGCTGGGCGTTGGGGTCAGCAGTGCCGATTGGTGCAGCTGAGGGCTCCGGCTGGATGTTGGGGCCGGCAGTGCCGGTTGGCACAGCAGAGGGCTCCGACCGAATGATGGAGTCGGCTGTGCCGCCTGGTGCGGCAGGCGGCTCCGGCTGGGCGATGGAGTCGGCAGCACTACTCGGGACGGCGGAGGGCTGGACGGCAGAGTTGGTGGCGCCCGTCGAAGGAACGGTTGGCTGGTCGATCCCCACCTGGCCGCCTCCAGCAGCAGTCGGCGCTTTAGAGCGCGGATCGTTGCTTGAGGCCCGGTCAGGTTGGGGCTGACCATCCGCCCCAACCTTTGGCATGTCGTCTTCGCTCTCTTCCTCCTCCTCCTCCTCCCCCTCCTCCCCTTCATGACTAGAGTCGATGACTTCAGCCAAATCCTCGCTGTCCTCTGGGTTCAACCCGAGCCACTCCTGCAGCGCTTCGGCGCCTTCCTCGACTACCTCTGGGATGAAGAAGCTGGTGTCGGTGAAGTCGGCAATCCCCGCCGCCCTGTTGATAAGCTCGGCTTCCACCACTACCAGATCCTTCTGCGCCTCCAGCCGAAACATGGTTAACTGGGCTAGATCTAGCCCATGATACCATGCCTTGACGAACTCCAGGGCCCGGCACGCTCCTTCCCGGGCTGCAGAGCCCTTCCAGGCTTCCAGGCGGCCGCCCGCCACCTCTAGCCAGTCGGCAGTCCGACTTGGGGTGCACGGAGCCAGCAAGCCTGGCCAGAGGGCGGAAATCGCCTGGGCCCCGACGCGCTGAAGTCGGCACAACATTTGATGGGCGGGCCGAAGATGGGCCTGTATGCTGAGGATCTGCTTGTTGAGGGTCCGGGGGGCGTCAGTGGCAATCTGCGCGCCTTCCGCCCTCCGCTCCTCGCGCTGGGCCTCGATGATCTGGTTTGCAGCGACGGCGTGGCCCGGGAAGAAGTCTGCTTGGATAGAAGGCAAGAAAAGCCAAAGTCAGAAACAAGCAGTCGGCCTAGATAAGGGCCGGTAGCTCAAAACAAGAAACAAAGAAAATAAAGCTCACCATCGACCAAGTCTTCGATGCTGCTGAAGCAGGCCATCATCTGAGCCTCCTTGTCGGCCCAGGCGGAGGCCTCGACCTCAAACTCAGCGAGGAGGTCGGTCTCCTTCGCTTTGCCTCCCGCTGGGCTGTCTTGAGGGCCTCCGCCTGCTCCACGAGCTGAGTGACCAGCCGGTCTCGCTCTTCTGCCAGCTTGCTGCACTCCGCCTCCTTACCGCACAGGACGGTGTTGGCTTCACCCCAGCTGCTGCTGCAAGCCAGCGTTGGCCTCTGTAAAAAGGAAAGAATAAAGAACATCAATCAAATAACAAATAGGGATGCTGTTGCCGGGGAGATCCGGCCCGATTGCTCAGCAGTCGGCCCGAATCTCGGGGACTACAGCCCGCGGGTGCGCCATCGCGCCCCCGCAGAGAAGAAGTATCTAGCAAAGATAAAGTCACTGGGAAGATTCGGCACGACTGCTCAGCAGTCGGCCCGAACCTCGAGGACTACAGCCCACGGGTGCGCTAGCACGCCTCCGCAAAGAAACGAAATTGAAGCTTACTCCAGCTCTCGGACAGATGGGCGGTCTGCGTCTCCAACTCCCGGACCCTGGAGTTGTAGGCGACCGCGCGAAGATTGTGGTAGTTCTGCAGAAGGGATATCAGACGAAGTCAGCATTTGACACTTGCAAGTTAAAGTTTCGGACCGCCTGCTCAGCAGCCGGCCCGAAACTTGGGGACTACACCCAGAGGGTGCGCTGGCGCGCCCCCACGAAGGACGCGAGAAGATCAAATCAAAGAAAAGTAGGAAACTCACGCGGATGGCGGCCCGCGAATCCAGGAATGCCTCGTTGCAGCGCTTGAGGGCCTCGCCTTCGGCCCGGAGCTTGTCCTGGACGTCGAGGGACACTTGGTTCAGGGCGCTCGTCCCGCCCCCGTGTATCCAGCCAGCAAGCATAGTGCTGGTCGCCTTGGTGTCGGGACCGACGAGCTCGCGGCACCGGCTTCTAGCCACTGCGGTGCTGAGGCCGCCTTCTCAAGATGGCGGCGTACGGGTGTGAGGACCTCAGGAGTAAGGTCCATCACCACCACGTCCCCGACTAGTGGCACCGGCGACTCGGCTGGCTGCTCGTCCCGCGTTCCGCTAGTCGGTGGAGGCGGCGGCACGATGACGTCCGGCATGGCCACGTTGCTGCCTTCCCTCTCCAAGACCGGCTGCTCATCGCCGGCTCCCCCGGTCGTCGCCTCAAACTTTGGCGGAGGTGGCGCGGTGTTCAGAGGCGTCACAAGCAGCGGCTCCTGGCGGCGTGCGGCCTCCGCGATCCGCTCCTTCTCTGCGGCTTCGGCCTCCGCCTGCGCCAGCTTCCTCGCCGCGGATGCTGTGGCCTTGTCCGCCTCCGCCTTCGCCAGACGGTCGGCCTCTTCCTCCCGCTCCTCCCACGTGTTCCACTCCCTCGCCTCCCAGAGGTCGGCGGCCGTGTCAATTCGCCGGCTGGTGGAGGAGGTCTCCGCCGACTTGATGACCGAGGCGGCGCCCGACTTCTCGAGGGTGAGCGGGGCCCTGAGATAGGAAGACAAGACAAAAAAAGTTTTTAGGCCGGATTGGAGAAGAGGTGGAAGAATGAGAAGGATACTTACGCTGCCACCATGACCGGAACCTTCGGCTGCTTCTAGTACTTGGCCACCTTGGCCGCAGCTTCTTTCCGCCTGGTCGCCGCGGCCGGGTTCTTGGGCTTCTTCGGTGCACTGCCAAACAGGGCAGCGCCTTGCTTCCGCTTGCGTTTGCCGCCACGGGCAGGCGGCCCAGTAGAGGGGCCGGCACCGGTGTTGGTTGTGCTCCGGGTGGGGCGTGGCTCGTCTTCGTCATCGTCATCGTCAGGCCAGGTCTCCATGCTGTTGCGCTCCTCGGAGCCGCCTGCTCCGTCGCCACCGCCTGTTGCGTCGTTCGCCAGGGCGGCCGCCCCCAAGTCGGGGTCGTCCACATCACTCACTGCCCTGTCCGGCAGGTAGTCACCACCCGGCCCCACGATGGCGGTCGTCGCCTCGGACATATAAATTTGCGCTCCATAAGGGGGTCGCATCATGATAAGAACAAGACTGAAAGACAGAGCTAAAGGAAGAAATCAAGGGACTTACGGCAGGCGGCAGGTCGTCGCGGGAATACGGCCGCTTCCCGTACCGCCAGTCTCCGACACCTTGATGTCGGAGATCTCGTTCACCAACCTCGCGACCTCAGCAGTCGGCATCTCCTTCGTGCACAACCGGCTCGGGTCATGGTGCCCGCTCATCCGGAAGATCGGATGAGGGCGGCCTTTGTCACGCCCAAGATGCGAACCTATCCTAAAGGAACTCGAAGATCCCACCAAGGATAGAAGCGCATCTTGAAGACACTTCTGCAAGGTGGATATCATTACATCAACATTACATAATAGATGGGGATACATACAAAAGGCATACAATGCCACATGAATACAACTTCATCATACATAAGAGCATCAACATCCGACTACGGATGAAACACAAACAGAAACTTAAACGACATCCACCCTGCTAGCCCAGGTTGCCGACCTGGAGCCTATCCCCTGATCGAAGAAGAAGCAGAAGAAGAACTCCAAAACAAGTAACATCGCTCTTGCGTCAGGATCATCGTGTACCTACAACTGTTGTTGTAGTAATCTGTGAGCCACGAGGACTCAGCAATGCCATTACCATGGGTATCAATACTAGCAAAGCTTAATGGGTAAGGAAGGGTTAAAGTGGTGAGGTTGTAGCAGTGACTAAGCATATATGGTGGCTAACATATGCAAAATAAGGGCAAGAAGAGAGCAAATGGAACAGTCGTGAAGCTAGCAATGATCAAGAGGTGATCCTGAACTCCTACTTACGTGAAACATAACCCAAAAACCGTGTTCACTTCCCGGACTCCGCCGAAAAGAGACCATCACGGCTACACACGCGGTTGATGCATTTTAATCTGGATCTAGTGTCAAGTTATCTACAACCGGACATTAACAAATTCCCATCTACCGCATAACCGCGGGCATGGCTTTTGAAAGTTTATACCCTGCAGGGGTGTCCCAACTTAGCCCATCACAAGCTCTCACGGTCAACGAAGGATATTCCTTCTCCCAGGAAGACCCGATCAGACTCGGAATCCCGGTTACAAGACATTTCGACAATGGTATAACAAGACCAGCAAAGCCGCCCAATGCGCTGACAATCCCAATAAGAGCTGCACATATCTCGTTCTTAGGGCAACACCGGATGAGACATCCTACGAGTAAAACCAGACCTCGAGTTTCCCCGACGGGGCCCCGCAGTCAACTCGGTTCAGACCAGCACTTAGAGAAGCACTGGCCCGGGGGGGCTAAAATAAAGATGACCCTCGAGAGAGCGACTCCCAAGGGAAAAGTAGGTGGTGGTGAGGCAAATGGTAAAACCAAGGTTGGGCCTTGCTGGAGGAGTTTTATTCAAAGCGAACTGTCAAGGAGGTCCCATAAATCACCCAACCGTGCAAGGAACGCAAAATCCGGGAACATAATACCGATACGACGGAAACTAGGGCGGCAAGAGTGGAACAAAACACCAGGCATAAGGCCGAGTCTTCCACCCTTTACCAAGTATATAGATGGATATTGTGATATCCCAACATAATCCTGTCCACCAAGGAGCAATCTTCAACTTCACCTACAACTAACAACGCTATAAGAGGGGCTGAGCAAAAGCGGTAACATAGCCAAGCAACGGTTTGCTAGGAAGGGTGAAAATGTTAGAAGCTGACATGGCAATTGGGAGGCTTGAAGAGCAAATGACAGGTAGCGCAGTAAAGCGATAGAACGAAGAAACTAGCATAGCAATGATAGTAATGAGATCCAAGGTGACGGTCATCTTGCCTGGAATCCCGCTAGGAAGAAGAACGAGTCCAAGAATAAGACAAAGCCACGAAGATGAACCAAGCGTAGACGAACGAATCCTCCCGATCGCAACGAAACGGGAACTATCGAGAAGAAGCACACAGCATGGTAAACACACCACACATATACAAGACATGATGCTCAACCAAGTATGATTCAAGACAATACTACATGAAGCTACTCATGGCAAGAGATGATGCATACAAGAACAACACATCAAAGCAAGTTTAAATGAGGCCGGAAACAACATATGACAATTCCGGTAAGTCCTCATATGCAAATTTCGAAATTGGTCCAGATCTGAATAAACCTTATGTTCAAGTTGTTAAACAGCAAGTTAATATGCACCAAGATGATCTACACGCGATTCTAGTCAAGTTACATATAAAGTTCATTTAATTCGGAGCTACGGCCTAGAAGATATGAGCAAAACAAGTTAAACATGGCATTGATGCAAAATGCATTCAAACATCAAGCAAACACACCAAAACAAGGATGCAACATGATAATATGAAAATTCATGCAATTCTAATCAAGTTTCATATAGAGCACACTCAAAACTTCACGCAATATGAGACTTCACGCAATTCTAATCAAACTTCACGCGACAGTAGCAACGGTTCCACACATACACTCTATACCAAGTTTAAATGACAAGCTGTCCAAAACAGCAACTAGGCATATTGCAAGCATCAAAACAACATGCTACAGCACCATAACATGAGAAAAAAAGGCATGGACATGATGTACAGGTAACGCATGACAAAACATGAACACTGAGCTATCTCCATAAATCACTAGAACATGCTCAAAAACAGATGGCAAGATTGCAAACAATAACAGTTTCAGACTTTGCAGAAATAACATCAGGTTGCAATGTTTAGAGCTATCAAACAACATGATACAGGAACTTATCATAGAAACTTAAGGCATGGCATGATACTACTAAATGCATAGAACAAAAGTCCTTTACTGAACTAATTCCAAAGATCAACAGAAAACATGGTAGTAGCCATGCAAACATGTCAAATGATATGACAGATTCAGACATGGCAGGAACAACAATAAGTAGGCATGTTGATGAGCTTGTACCACTCACCACAGAGCAATACATGGCATGAAAAGGAGACCAACAGTAAGATGACATGTTTATGAAGCTAAGAATGGCAAGAGCAAGTTCATAGGGTGCACTAGCAAATCACATGGCAAAACTAAACTTAATGTTAACAGGCTGACAGCAACATTATTTAGCAAATTGAGAGCAAGATTACTACAAGCTACAACAGTCTATAAATGCAAACAGGGGCATGGATAGATAGAGCATGACATGTATAACAAAACATCCTTAGTGAACATCTCCATAGTATGCACAGAATTACTTGTAGCTGCAGGTTTACATAGCATCATGATATAGCAGATTCAGCCCAGCAAAACAGCAATAGCAAGTACCCTCCTTAACAAGCTCGATGCACTCACTACAAGACTCACAAAAATACATGGATTGCACCTCTCTAAAGATGGCATGATGTGGTTCAAAACACATGTAGGACTCATGCTCATAGGATGCACACACAAAATGCAATGAAAATGACAAATCACCAAGTTATAACAGTTTCAACAGATTAAAATCATATAGCACTCTTGCAACAATGATTCGGGCATCAAGATGAACTCAAACAAACATGGAACAATGGAATAAAATGAAGAGAATCTCATGTTGAACACTTTGATGTATGATATGCCTGAAATGGAGGTATGGTCATGGAGATATGGCATGATGAACTGGGCATGAAAATAACACAGATTCGGGACTTAGCCAAATTTCTCACCCCGGGGAAAATTGGACGAAGCGGTGCGGAGTAGCGTTTGGTTCGGCGGAGCGAGCCAGATCTGGGACGAGGCCGACCTGGTGGGTAGAGGAGGCCGGACCGGCGAGGAGAGGGTCGCCGGCGAGGATCTGCGGCGAGGGTGAGCTCCTTGCAGGCGGGGAAGGTCGGAGGAGGCAGGCGGGGCGCCGTGCGCTGCGGGAGGCGCGGCGGCTGGGACACAGCGGCGCGGGAGACGGAGCTCCGGTGCGAGGCGCGCAACGGTGGCGGAGCCCGAGGTCGCCAGCGGGAGGGGCGAGGGCGGCGCTCCTCGATCCAGCTCAGGATTGAGCGGGAGGAGGCGCGGGCAGCGCTGGTCGCCAGCGGGGACGCGCTAGGCGGCGGGGAGCACTCGGGCGAGCAGGATCGGCGGCGGCCGGCTGCGGGGGTGCGCTCCCGCGCAAGAGCTCGGGCACGAGGGGGCTTCGGGCCCAGATCCTGCCCAGGGCGGGCCGGTTGCGGGCTTCCGTGGGACGCGGCGGCGGGGAGGCGCGTGGTGAGGTGGTGATGCCACATGGCGGCGGGGCAGTGGCTGGCGGGCGCGAGGAGGCGACGTGGCGCACGCGGATTGGTCCGAGCGCGCCGGCGGTGGCGCCAAGTGGCGGAGGGCGATGGCGGACATGTCCGTCGGTGGTGGGGAAGTGTTCGGCGGCGCGAAGGGAAGAAGACTAGGGTTTCATCTGCGTGAAAAATCGGGGAGGGACACATATTTATAGGTAGAGGGAGCTAGGAGGCTCCAAATGAGGTGCGGTTTTCGCCCACATGATCGTGATCGAACGACCGAGAGCATGGAGGGGTATTGGCTGGGTTATTGGGCCACTTTGGAGGGGTGTTGGGCTGCACACAAAAGAGGCCTTTGCAGCTACCCGGTTAACCGTTGGAGTATCAAACGGACTCCAAATGGCACGAAACATGACAGGTGGTCTACCGGTGGTGTACCAAGGCCGCTTGGAAAATCACGGTCCATTCCGAGAACGTTTTTATCCCGCTCACGAAAGAAGGTATGAGAGGGGCGACGGGGCACGCGCGAGAGGTCTGAACTCCAAACGGACAACGGAGCGAACCGGCGGAACCCGAACGGATGCAAGTTTTGGAAAACATGCTGATGAAATGCAGATGATGACATGGCAAAATGCAACACTCAAGCACATGACATGGCAACAACGGAAAATGACTGGCGGACACCTGGTGCATCAGATCCGGGGCGTTACAGCCTTGGAGCGGGAGGACCCGGCGCTCGAGGAAGGCGATGAGGAGGTCGGAGGCACCACGCGGCCCTCCGACTCCTAGAGCACCCGGAGTCGGCCAATGGCAGCCACCGCGTCCGCTGACACCGGCTTCGGTTTGTAGCCCCAGTTGGGCCGAAGCCTTGTAGGGGGCCGGCCTCGTAGGCCGGCAGGTTGATGAAGTCGACAGCCGGATCGACGTTCTCAACATAGAAGTAAGACTGCTGCCATAGTTTTACCGACTGTGATAGCTTGATGACGGGGAAGCGTTCCTTTTTGCCAGCCGGCACACGACGATGAATCCACCGCACTCGGCCACCGTGTCCTTGGTGGAGGTGCCCAGCTTCCTGTAGAAGAATGCTCCCCACAGCTCGAGTGTGGGGAGGATGCCGATGTAGCCTCGCACGCCGTGACGAAGGCGGAGAGCAGGGTCATGGTGTTGGGCGTCAGATGATGCGGTTGGAGATGGTTCAAGTCGAGGAACGAGCGGAGGAAGCCCCTCACCGGAAGGCCGAAGCCGCGGAGGAAGTGCAAGCAGAAGACGACCCGCTCGTTCCCTCTCAGCGCCCGCGAAATCTCCGCCTCCAACGGCACCCGTGCCTTGACGAATGCCACATTGGCAATCCAGCGCGTGTCTCGGAGGAAGTTGATGTGGTCTTCGATGACCGTCGAGCAGTCCCAGTCGCCGCCCTTCTCGCGCGCCATAGCCTCGGGCGGGGCTGCGAGAGGAGGAGGGGCGCGGTGGCGGCAAACGGCAGCAGCACCATGGCAAGCACAAAGCGGCGACAGTAGCAATGGTGGGGAGGGCGAGAGGACGAAGAGAGTGTGGGAGGGGGCGCGCGTGCCCCGCCACACCCCTCCCCCCTACTTATAGCCCTCGGGCTACGAAGCCGAGGGGGTGGGGCGTGGGTCGTGGGATTAATTGCGCCCACGACCCCACGACCCCCTGTTTACCGCGCGAACTTACTGCGCCTTGAACGCTCGTGGGAATTGCAACCGCCCACCTCGGCGCAGCGGATCCGCCCGTGTGCTGAGCCCCGATAGTGGCGGGCCCGGCCTGCTGTCACGTCCCATCGGGGGCGTGGGGTAGCAAGCTGGCTGGGCTGGCGTGTGCCGCGTGGCGTGCGTGTGGCGGGCGGCGGCCCGGGGAATCTTAGCAGGCACGCCATCTATTTTCCCGCCTTGAAGTTCAAAATTGGCTGACAATCCCGCCTAGTCAAAGCCGACTCCAGCAGTCGGCCCACCGCAAGGCGGATCGAACATTCTCCCAGAGCTCGGTGAGGCGGGAAGCCGCTGAGACTTCACGGCCCCTCGGCCGCAATGCCTCACCGGCTTCAAGGACTACTGTCCGAGTAATGGGCCACGGGTAGCCTCACCCGAGTCCCTGAACATATCAAAACTTTGGGCCGGCTTTGGCTCACAGTGCCCCGAGCTAAACCTCTGCCCTCCGGGGGCCAGCTAGATCAATGGTCGGCCCCCAAAGGACGGCCAACCACCTACAGACGACACCACGAGCAGCCGGCTCCAGCCAGCCAGCCTCTAGAGAGGACGATGTCAGGAGGGCGGCCACCTGGCGCCCTTACAGTTTGTACCCCCATCAAGAGGACGAGATAGGGCGTGGCTACAGTAAAGCCCATCACCTCCGAATCTTGGGCGTGGTGTGGTCACAGTGCCCCGTACAGGCGGAGATCTCCGCACGACGTGGCACTATTGCCACTTCCCCCTGACGTCACTCTGGACAGGCGGAGCCCTGTTCCCCTCGACGACCTGTCGGTACGGCCCGCAGGCTGCGGGCCCTACTGGATAGTGACACCTTGGAAGAGGGCGTATGCCTAACTAGTCGGATCAGGGGAAGGCCGGCCTCCAGCAGGTGGACGTCCCTTCCCTCGAAGCAAGTGCACCATTAACCTGATGAGACCAGGTGTGGCTATAGTGATCTCCCGCCAAGCGGCGGGACTGTGGCCACACAGAGTTGACCAAGCCCACGTCATTAGCAGCATGGCTACAGTGAGCAGCCACCAACCAGACCTGCCAGCGGTGGGAGCGGCCTGTCGGCTCCGTACCTGACTAGTCGGCGGGGCCCACCAGGCGGCGGGCCCCAGTAGTCGGCAGAGAGGCCGGGGGCCGGAGACACTGACAGCCGGGCCCAGCACCCGGCCAGATTACCATTGTACCCCTGGGGGGTAGGCCTATATAAACCCCCCAGGGCACCCATACAGAGGGTTCCCATTCTTTTAGAACTAGCCACTCCCCTAGAGCAGGATAGAGCTAGCCTTGCCTTCTCCTACCTCTAGCATACAGCTCAAGGAGCACCTTTGTATCACTTGTGCCATAGTGATCATACGAAGACCCCGTAGAGCAGGACTAGGGGTGTTATCTCCTAGGAGAGCCCCAAACCTGGGTAAAGTACGCCGGCGTTCGTGTCTACGCCTCATCCCGCTTCCAGGCACCAGGGACGTTCTATTCGCTCCCACCTTGATAAGCCATCCATTGGCATACGCGCACCCAACCCCCGACAATTTATCGGCTATTCCAAGTAAATTTGCATGTGCCAAACTCTAAACCTTCAAATAATAATCAGTTTTGTATGCCCGAATCGCTCATATAGTGACTAGGGGCTGTCAGTATCTTCCATGCTAGGTGGGTTATTCTCAAGATGAGTGGACTCCACTCGTCATTCACGAGAAAAATGGTTGGTAACTAGGATACCCAGTCCCATGATCAAAAGATCAAAATCAAATCAAAAAATAATTGCAAACAAAACTCCCCCGGGATTGATGTTAGTTGGAGGCACCCGTTGTTTCGGGCAAGCCATAGATTGATGATTGTTGGTGGAGGGGGAGTAAAAACTTTACCATTCTGTTCGGGAACCGCCTATAATGTATGTAGTATGGAAGATATTGGGAACTCTTGGTTGTTATGTTGACAATGAAAGCATACCTCTCAAAATTATTTTTATCTCTATTTAAAAATCGAGCTCTGGCACCTCTGCAAATCCCTGCTTCCCTCTGCGAAGGGCCTATCTTTTACTTTTATGCAAGAGTGTGACGCCCGGATAATTAGACTACAGTAATCCCAAGCTAATGATGCCACGTCACCTCCATTACTATGATTAAACTCACGTTGATTCGAACCCGATTCAAATTCAAATTTAAAACATAGGCAAACAACAAAAGTTTCCAAACTTTAAAACTAAAATGTTCGGAGTGAACTAAATAATGCAGCGGTAATTATGGTGGAGAAACCAAACTTTGATAAAGTGTTTAAAGGCTCTAAGATAATTAAAACCATAGTTAAAACAGTTAAATACATGCCTATTGAATTTTATAAAATATTAAACTATTTTATTTTCGGTTGAGAGTTAAGGTGGCAGTAGTATATTTATAGATACAAATTTAGGTGCTAGTGTTTTTATGAAACTGTAATAAAAGGGAACTTAAAATAAAATAGAAAAGAAAATACAAAAGAGAAAAAAAACTAAACAGACAAAAAAAGGAGCAACCCCCCCCCCACTGGGCCATCTGTGGCCTAGCTGGCCAGCCCAACTGGGCAAAGGCCCAGCTGACTGGCCCAGCCGGCCGACCCACCCCGCTCCCACCTTATCCCCCCACCCGACAGAAACCCTAACCGCTACCCCCCACTCCCCTCGATCCCCCACGTCTCGCTCCCTTCCCCCCTCCCCCCGATCCAGATCGGGGGCAGCTAACACCGACGACCGCGCCGCCTCACGCCCCGCCGCCGGCGCCCATCCCGGCGACGCCCCATCGCCGTCCTCCTCGCCTCCTTCCCCCCCTCGATCTGGGCGCCTCGTCGCGGCGCCCCGACGATGCCACCGCCCGACGTCGCCTCACCGCCTCGACCACGCCTCCTCGCCGGACCGTCACGCCGTCGTCCCCCCCTGCGTGCCCATCGCCGCCTGGACCGCGCCGGCGCCAGGAGCTCCCCCACCGGCCTGCTTCCCCGTCGCAAGTCGTCTCTGTCCTTCCCCCCTGACAACCGCTGCCCTAGACCCTATGTCTCCGGTGAGGCTACGGCCTCCGCGCCCCTCCTCTCTCTCCCCCTCGCTCGCTCACGGCGTCGTCCGCGCTCCGGCATGCCCGCGCCTCGCCGGCGCCCGCGCGGCCACAACCGCAGTCCCGCCACTACCCACTGCCCGCGCCCACGACCGCACGCCCGCTCCCCGCCCCACTTCTGCTGCTCGTCCGCCGAACCGCCGCCGGAGGCACTCGCTGGCGCACCGGCACACGCGCCCCGCCTCTGTCCCCGTTGGCCGCGGCCACGCTCGCCGGTGCCCGCTCTCGCGCGCTCCGTCCCAGGACTCCTCTCCGCTGCGGTGGCCGCCGGCGCTGCTGCCCCCACCTACCGCGGCCGTCGCCGCCGGCTGTGGCCCGCGCTGCTCGCGCCCGCTCAGGCCCCGAACCGGCCTCGCCTTGCTATCGGGCAGGGGTGCGGCTTCGCCCGCACCAGCCTGCCCATATGCCCGTTAAGGGCCTTGGCCCTACGACAAGTGGGGGCCCCGCCCCATAACGTTTTTTTAAAAAGAATTAAAAAAAATGTTAAATGAATAAATAGATAATAATTAAAATAATTAAAATGTTAATTAATTAATTAAGTAAGTAATTAATTAACTTAATTAATCCTGATTAGATTAACCTAATCACTAATTAGATTAACTAATCTGTAATTAAACTAAACAGAGAATGACAGGTGGGTCCCACTGGACCCGCATGTCAGGTTGACCAAGTCAACCCTGTTGACTGCTGACATCAGCATGACATCATGCTGATGTCATAAATCCATTTTCGAATTAAATTAAATAATTAATTAAATTTCAGAAATTAATAAAATCTTTAGAAAATCATATCTTTTAATCCGTAACTCGGATTAAAATATTTTCAACATGAAAGTTGCTCCGAACGACGAGACGATTCCGGTTATGCAACCCGTTCGTCCGCCACACCCTCCTAACCTATCGAACTCGCAACTTTCCCCCCTCCGGCTCCTCTGCCCGAAAACACGGAACCCTGGGAATACTTCCCGGATGCTTCCCCCTTCACCGGTATCACCTCCTACCGCGTTAGAACACGTCTAGCTCTGCCTGTTATCCTGTTATGCACTTGCTTGCTATGTATTTACTATTCCCCCCCCCCCTTCTCTTCGGTAGACCCCGTGACGATGCTGACGCCCCAGTTCGACTATGGAGTTGACGACCCCTCTCTCTTGCCAGAGCAACCAGGCAAGCCCCCCCCCCTTGATCACCAGATATCGCCTATTCTACTCTATACTGCTTGCATTAGAGTAGTGTAGCATGTTACTGCTTTCCGTTAATCCTATTCTGATGCATAGCCTGACATTGTCGCTACATCTGTTGATACCTTACCTGCAATCCTAAATGCTTAGTATAGGATGCTAGTTTATCATCATTGGCCCTACATTCTTGTCAGTCTGCCTTGCTATACTATCGGGCCGTGATCACTTGGGAGGTGATCACGGGTATATACTATACATACATACATACTATACAGATGGTGACTAAAGTCGGGTCAGCTCATTGAGTACCCGCAAGTGATTCTGACGAGGGGGCTGAAAGGACAGGTGGCTCCATCCCAGTAGAGGTGGGCCTGGGTTCCCGACGGCCCTCGACTGTTACTTTGTGGCGGAGCGACAGGGCAGGTTGAGACCACCTAGGAGACAGGTGGGCCTGGCCCCGTTCGGCGTTCGCGGATATTTAACACGCTTAACGAGATCTTGGTATTTGATCTGAGTCGGCTATGAGCCTATACGCACTAACCATCTACGTGGGAGTAGTTATGGGTATCCCGATGTCGTGGTATCAGCCGAAGCATTTCAGACGTCAGCGACGGAGCGACGCGCGCCGGATTGGACTGGAACGCCACTAGGCTAGGTCTGCTTTCGGCCGCCCTCGCAACATGCAGGTGTGCTATGGGCGATGGGCCCAGACCCCTGTGCGCTTAGGTTTAGACCGGCGTGCTGGCCTCTGTGTTGTGCCTAGGTGGGGCTGCGACGTGTTGATCTTCTGAGGCCGGGCATGACCCAGGAAGGTGTGTCCGGCCAAATGGGATCAAGCGTGTTGGGTTATGTGGTGCACCCCCGCAGGGAAGTCAATCTATTCGAATAGCCGTGATCTTCGGTAACAGGACGACTTGGAGTTGTACCTTGACCTTATGACAACTAGAACCGGATACTTAATAAAACACACCCTTCCAAGTTCCACAGACAACCCGGTGATCGGTTTTCTACAGGGCGACGAGGAGAGGATCGCCGGGTAGGATTATGCTACTGCGATGCTACTGGAGTTGCTACTTGGAGTTGATACTTGGAGATGCTACTTGGAGGACTTCAATCTACTCTCTTCTACATGCTGCGAGACGGAGGCTGCCAGAAGCGTAGTCTTCGATAGGACTAGCTATCCCCCCTCTTATTCTGGCTTTCTGTAGTTCAGTCCACCGATATGCCCCTTTACACATATACCCATGCATATGTAGTGTAGCTCCTTGCTTGCGAGTACTTTGGATGAGTACTCACGGTTGCTTTTCTCCCTCTTTTCCCCCTTTCCCTTCTACCTGGTTGTCTCAACCAGATGCTGGAGCCCTGGAGCCAGACGACTACTACCCCGGAGGTGCCTACTACTGCGTGCAGCCCGCTGACGACGACCAGGAGTAGTTTAGGAGGATCCCAGGCAGGAGGCCTGCGCCTCTTTCGATCTGTATCCCAGTTTGTGCTAGCCATCTTATGGCAACTTGTTTAACTTATGTCTGTACTCAGATATTGTTGCTTCCGCTGACTCGTCTATGATCGAGCACTTGTATTCGAGCCCTCGAGGCCCCTGGCTTGTATTATGATGCTTGTATGACTTATTTTATTTGTAGAGTTGTGTTGTGATATCTTCCCGTGAGTCCCTGATCTTGATCGTACACATTTGCGTGCATGATTAGTGTACGATTGAATCGGGGGCGTCACAAGTTGGTATCAGAGCCGACTGCCTGTAGGAATCCCCCTTTCACACTTCTTGGCCGAAGTCGAGTCTAGACATTGCAAAACTTTTACTAACTTGGCTGTGTGCCTTACGGGCCCACGTCGCCATTGGGTGGTAGTAGGATCTTTTACTCCTCGACCTTTACTCTGGGACTCTGAGCTCTCTTCTATTCTGGTTAAATGATTTCGCTAAAAACAAAACTAACTTTAGGTTCTCGCAAGTACTTTCTCCCGGAGAGCCACTTGTTACCGATGACCGCCTGCTGCACCAGAAGATTCCGAAGATACTCTACGATGTGCTCTCGAGACTATGTGCCATCGCTTTTGCAATTCACTTCCATCGATAAATCCCTCTGGATAACTACTTACACCTATCGTTCATATTGTCATCCCCAGTTGCTCTTGTTATTACAAGATGTCCTAAAATACTCTTCGATATTCCGAGAATTCTTTACGCTTACTGCCCTGCAGTTCCTTGCTGCATGAATACACCTACGGATAATTACTCGCGCTTGCCGAGTATCCGCTCATCCCCAGTTGTTCTTGTGTTTCACAAAAGTCTTCAAAATAATATTCGATCTTCTGAAAACCCTCTGGAGCCTTTGGCTCTTGAAATTCTTGCTTGCTTGCATTATGGTTAATCCCATAAGTCTCGTAGTCTTAATGACATTCATTGTCATTATCATTTTTGAGTCTGTTGACTCAATATGTTTGCGAATACACGCAATCATCTTTGATCCTTATAAGTTACTTTTCCGGCTGAGCTGCCATTCTTTTAACTGGAATTGGTTCTCGACCAATCCAATTGTCGTTGATTGTACCATAAGGCTATTCAACTTATCCATCCCTAATCAGAGCATTGCTTCTGATCCCTTGATTTGGAAATCATAATTCCTTTGCATTTGACAATTGAGTTAGTCAGTTGTTTCTATAATCTGATCTCCTTGCAATCTTCTTCCTCTAGTTGAGTACCGATGCTCACGTCAGATCCCTTGTGGACCACCAGATCCTTTGTTGGATTTTATCTGACAACGCCCTTCATATTCAATAACCTTGTGAGCCTTTCCTCTGATACATAATGCCTTTGGTAAATTGTATCCTGTGCTCTCTTAACCATGCTCTGTCTTCGAGCTTGAGTTAATTACTTCTAAAGATTCTGGTATATGATTCTAAGATGCCCCGATGGGTTGAACCTATGCCTTCCTTAATAGGTGTGAACTCGAAAGTTTTCACGAGTCGTACTCTTCTGGTATTTTGCCAGATACAATTTCAAAACTACAACTTCATTGAGCGCGAGAAGTGAATAAAAGGTTGTGCATTGGAGAAGTGGGAGTCGACCTTGAACTTTGCATTCATGCCCATGGACACGATGTACATCTTCTCATCGAAGCTTCTTTTAAAATCAATTATTCCCTTGGTATAAGTTCATCTTATATCTGAGATCTGGCCTTTTTGCAATCGTGGTTCTGACCATGTTCTCCTTTAAATACCATTTCTCATGCAAGTTTTAGCACTTGTCTTCTGTAGAGCAATACCCCGGTCCAACCTCTACTTTGATCTGTCATCGAGTATTACCCCCCCCCCCCCTGGTATCTCGAGATTATCATGGAACTGCATAACTTTTTATGAGTTCTTCATCAAGTGCTACCTTCCCACCGATTCCAATTTTTTGTGGGCTCTGAGTTATTGAACACTCAAAGACACCGATAACTGAACCGAGTCCGCTTTTCGGTTCAACAACTCTTCAGTAAGCTTCTATAAGTACGAGTTGGTACCCGATCACGCCATTCCTAGCCTGTTTGGCTATATCATTGTCGTGACGATTCTAACTGTGCTACCTGGTCCTTATTCTCGGAGCACCAATTTTCGACGATGAACTAACCTTATGTCGATCCTCATCGTCATATCATTTCGCCTTGAACAACAAGCTTGGTTTCGAGTTTGTGTCGTAACTGTGGTTCCAATAACCTCTTGCTCATCATTCCTTTGACTTGATGTCGTCGCTGATTGACTACATCTGCATGAAATCTCTCGACAATTGTGTCATGATCATCATCAACCTTATGAGCTCTTCCAGGAATTCAATTGAATTCATGATGGGTAATACCATCCTTGCCCCTCGATGATTCCTGTTCTCATCGACCACTTTATTGCCTTTCGTTCAACACAACTTGTTCGTGTTTTGTGTAAACCTTGAGATCACTGCTACCCAGCAGTTGATCTTCCTTACCTCGGAAGTATTACCATCTCTTTTTGTCAAGAATGTGGTGAGAATTTCACCACCTCTTAATAATTCTTGATATCATAATACTACTTGCCATCTTCGTTCATTCCTTGGTCCCCGTATTGTTTTCAACCGGAATACCGACAATTGAACTATGAGGTGTGAATTCAAAACTTCTAGCAACCCTATTGCTTTGAAGTAATGGTCGAGTTTCATTCAAATTCTTTTGTTCGTCAAATCACCATTCTGACATTGGTCGTGCAACCCAACCCATATTTCGGGCGCACCTTTCAACCAATGTTTAATTGTGTATGTTTTCCTCGAGCATACTTCCCTATATCATTTGATCTGACAAATGTTATCTCCTTGTTCACTTAATGGTGGAAATCCATCTTTTGGGAATCTCGGTGAATTGCCGTTGAGTTCACCAGACACCTCCTTGTCCTCTCCTTGGGTTAATGATGAACTCTTGTTAACGGAAGTCACTTCATAGTTCATTTCCCGAGAATCTTTCAGTGTCATCCCGTCAATTGGTGTTGCACCTTTCTTCTCAGGCATCCTGAGCCTGAGGTATCCTGACACCAATCATACCTGAATCTCCGTCAGATATGATGGTTAGGACAACTTTGCAAGAGTTATGATATTGATCCTTTGATGACCCAGTAACATGATGCCATGCCTAGCACCCCCCCCCCCCGGCTGGAGGACCTATCATTATAGATTCCTTTTCAGCAAGGTTATCCATTCACCCATGAGGAAATTGTATGACTTATTCTACAAGTTGTTCCTGATGGATCCTTCGTGTTTCCAGAGTCTGATCTTCACATGAAGACCATGTCAATGCTACCTCGAAGCATGTCTATGGTACTCCAATTTTCAACAAGAACATTTGAAACCCAATGTTAAATGTTTCCTGCCCAATTATCCAAACACCGTTGAATGGGAAATGTCATGAAAATTTCTCTTCCCTTTCCTAAAGGGGTTTTCTATGCTATATCCCGTCATGAATATCATGCGTTGCTTGCCCTTGGGAAGGATATACCCCCTGATATATGTGTTTAAACACATTTTCCTTTTCATTGTTCTGTTTAATCTGATAATCTTATTTTCCTTTCCATTGGTTGGTTTAACCTTTCTTGAGGTCTATATAATCTAAGCAGTATTATTCTCCTGCTTATGTAAACACCTCGGTGTACAACTCTGTCAGTAAGGCCCTGTTGAAATTGTCGATAGCATTCCGGTCACCACCGATGGACGAGAACTCTGCCTATTGGTCCGCCTCGTTCAACGAGCAGGAAAATGGTTCTCTTCGTCCCTCGCCCCTGGTACCGACATTGTGCCGACATAACTGATAGGCTACCCTCTGACATGCCTTGCTATTGTGACCGTGCGAGATGTCACCGCTCCTATTTTTCACCCACATGGTGGGCCCATAACCCACAGTTCCACAGGATCGAAACCTGACTCTCCTGTACAACCTGATGTCAAAGTTATTCCTCGTGCTTGACTTTGTAGGTAATTCACGGGCCACTTGCCTGTTGATCTATTCTGGTATCGGACACAATACTTATTCCCGTTGCTCTGAACCCCTTTCGCACTCTGCTTCAGGCAATGAATGATTGCCTATCCGCTTGAAACTTCTTATTACACCATCTTACTTTGCTCTCGATGTGTGTCATTTGTTCAACTCGAGAGATACTCATATGTTCATTCTTGGGATACCCCCAGATGAATTTCCCTTATAATATCCTATCATTGTAGAGCTGCCCCTTACCTATTCGTAAGTACGATGGAGTTCCCCGAAGAAAGGACGACAACTTCATCGTGACACTTTGGAATAAAGGATTGAAGACATCAACGAAAGGGATTAACTTCTTCGAGAAGATCCATTAGAATAACCAGAACTTTCCCCTTACTCCCCCTCTTAAATCTCGGGACGAGATTTCTTGTAGTGGAGGAGAATTGTGACGCCCGGATAATTAGACTACAGTAATCCCAAGCTAATGATGCCACGTCACCTCCATTACTATGATTAAACTCACGTTGATTCGAACCCGATTCAAATTCAAATTTAAAACATAGGCAAACAACAAAAGTTTCCAAACTTTAAAACTAAAATGTTCGGAGTGAACTAAATAATGCAGCGGTAATTATGGTGGAGAAACCAAACTTTGATAAAGTGTTTAAAGGCTCTAAGATAATTAAAACCGTAGTTAAAACAGTTAAATACATGCCTATTGAATTTTATAAAATATTAAACTATTTTATTTTCGGTTGAGAGTTAAGGTGGCAGTAGTATATTGATAGATACAAATTTAGGTGCTAGTGTTTTTATGAAACTGTAATAAAAGGGAACTTAAAATAAAACAGAAAAGAAAATACAAAAGAGAAAAAAACTAAACAGACAAAAAAAAAGGAGCAACCCCCCCCCCACTGGGCCATCTGTGGCCCAGCTGGCCAGCCCAACTGGGCAAAGGCCCAGCCGACTGGCCCAGCCGGCCGACCCACCCCGCTCCCACCTTATCCCCCCACCCGACAGAAACCCTAACCGCTACCCCCCACTCCCCTCGATCCCCCACGTCTCGCTCCCTCCCCCCCTTCCCCCCGATCCAGATCGGGGGCAGCTAACACCGACGACCGCGCCGCCTCACGCCCCGCCGCCGGCGCCCATCCCGGCGACGCCCCATCGCCGTCCTCCTCGCCTCCTTCCCCCCCTCGATCTGGGCGCCTCGTCGCGGCGCCCCGACGATGCCACAGCCCGACGTCGCCTCACCGCCTCGACCACGCCACCTCGCCGGACCGTCACGCCGTCGTCCCCCCTGCGTGCCCATCGCCGCCTGGACCGTGCCGGCGCCAGGAGCTCCCCCACCGGCCTGCTTCCCCGTCGCAAGTCGTCTCCGTCCTTCCCCCCCGACAACCGCTGCCCTAGACCCTACGTGTCCGGTGAGGCTACGGCCTCCGCGCCCCTCCTCTCTCTCCCCCTCGCTCGCTCACGGCGTCGTCCGCGCTCCGGCATGCCCGCGCCTCGCCGGCGCCCGCGCGGCCACAGCCGCAGTCCCGCCACTACCCACTGCCCGCGCCCACGACCGCACGCCCGCGCCCCGCCCCACTTCTGCTGCTCGTCCGCCGAACCGCCGCCGGAGGCACTCGCTGGCGCACCGGCACACGCACCCCGCCTCTGTCCCCGTTGGCCGGGGCCACGCTCGCCGGTGCCCGCTCTCGCGCGCTCCGTCCCAGGACTCCTCTCCGCTGCGGTGGCCGCCGGCGCTGCTGCCCCCACCTACCGCGGCCGTCGCCGCCGGCTGTGGCCCGCGCTGCTCGCGCCCGCTCCGGCCCCGAACCGGCCTCGCCTTGCTATCGGGCAGGGGTGCGGCTTCGCCCGCACCAGCCTGCCCGTATGCCCGTTAAGGGCCTTGGCCCTATGACAAGTGGGGGCCCCGCCCCATAACGTTTTTTTAAAAGAATTAAAAAAAATGTTAAATGAATAAATAGATAATAATAAAAATAATTAAAATGTTAATTAATTAATTAAGTAAGTAATTAATTAAGTTAATTAATCCTGATTAGATTAACCTAATCACTAATTAGATTAACTAATCTGTAATTAAACTAAACAGAGAATGACAGGTGGGTCCCACTGGACCCGTATGTCAGGTTGACCAAGTCAACCCTGTTGACTGCTGACATCAGCATGACATCGTGCTGATGTCATAAATTCATTTTCGAATTAAATTAAATAATTAATTAAATTTCAGAAATCAATAAAATCTTTAGAAAATCATATCTTTTAATCCGTAACTCGGATTAAAATATTTTCAACATGAAAGTTGCTCCGAACGACGAGACGATTCCGGTTATGCAACCCGTTCGTCCGCCACACCCTCCTAACCTATCGAACTCGCAACTTTCCCCCCTCCGGCTCCTCTGCCCGAAAACACGGAACCCCGGGAATACTTCCCGGATGCTTCCCCCTTCACCGGTATCACCTCCTACCGCGTTAGAACACGTCTAGCTCTGCCTGTTATCCTTTTATGCACTTGCTTGCTATGTATTTACTGTTCCCCCCCCCCTCTTCTCTTCGGTAGACCCCGTGACGATGCTGACGCCCCAGTTCGACTACGGAGTTGACGACCCCTCTCTCTTGCCAGAGCAACCAGGCAAGCACCCCCCCCCCCTTGATCACCAGATATCGCCTATTCTACTCTATACTGCTTGCATTAGAGTAGTGTAGCATGTTACTGCTTTCCGTTAATCCTATTCTGATGCATAGCCTGACATTGTCGCTACATCTGTTGATACCTTACCTGCAATCCTAAATGCTTAGTATAGGATGCTAGTTTATCATCATTGGCCCTACATTCTTGTCAGTCTGCCTTGCTATACTATCGGGCCGTGATCACTTGGGAGGTGATCACGGGTATATACTATACATACATACATACTATACAGATGGTGACTAAAGTCGGGTCAGCTCATTGAGTACCCGCAAGTGATTCTGACGAGGGGGCTGAAAGGACAGGTGGCTCCATCCCGGTAGAGGTGGGCCTGGGTTCCCGACGGCCCTCGACTGTTACTTTGTGGCGGAGCGACAGGGCAGGTTGAGACCACCTAGGAGACAGGTGGGCCTGGCCCCGTTCGGCGTTCGCGGATATTTAACACGCTTAACGAGATCTTGGTATTTGATCTGAGTCGGCTACGAGCCTATACGCACTAACCATCTACGTGGGAGTAGTTATGGGTATCCCGACGTCGTGGTATCAGCCGAAGCACTTCAGACGTCAGCGACGGAGCGGCGCGCGCCGGATTGGACTGGAACGCCACTAGGCTAGGTCTGCTTTCGGCCGCCCTCGCAACGTGCAGGTGTGCTATGGGCGATGGGCCCAGACCCCTGTGCGCTTAGGTTTAGACCGGCGTGCTGGCCTCTCTGTTGTGCCTAGGTGGGGCTGCGACGTGTTGATCTTCCGAGGCCGGGCATGACCCAGGAAGGTGTGTCCGGCCAAATGGGATCAAGCGTGTTGGGTTATGTGGTGCACCCCTGCAGGGAAGTCAATCTATTCGAATAGCCGTGATCTTCGGTAACAGGACGACTTGGAGTTGTACCTTGACCTTATGACAACTAGAACCGGATACTTAATAAAACACACCCTTCCAAGTTCCACAGACAACCCGGTGATCGCTTTTCTACAGGGCGACGAGGAGAGGATCGCCGGGTAGGATTATGCTACTGCGATGCTACTGGAGTTGCTACTTGGAGTTGCTACTTGGAGATGCTACTTGGAGGACTTCAATCTACTCTCTTCTACATGCTGCGAGACGGAGGCTGCCAGAAGCGTAGTCTTCGATAGGACTAGCTATCCCCCCTCTTATTCTGGCTTTCTGCAGTTCAGTCCACCGATATGCCCCTTTACACATATACCCATGCATATGTAGTGTAGCTCCTTGCTTGCGAGTACTTTGGATGAGTACTCACGGTTGCTTTTCTCCCTCTTTTCCCCCTTTCCCTTCTACCTGGTTGTCTCAACCAGATGCTGGAGCCCTGGAGCCAGACGACTACTACCCCGGAGGTGCCTACTACTGCGTGCAGCCCGCTGACGACGACCAGGAGTAGTTTAGGAGGATCCCAGGCAGGAGGCCTGCGCCTCTTTCGATCTGTATCCCAGTTTGTGCTAGCCATCTTATGGCAACTTGTTTAACTTATGTCTGTACTCAGATATTGTTGCTTCCGCTGACTCGTCTATGATCGAGCACTTGTATTCGAGCCCTCGAGGCCCCTGGCTTGTATTATGATGCTTGTATGACTTATTTTATTTGTAGAGTTGTGTTGTGATATCTTCCCGTGAGTCCCTGATCTTGATCGTACACATTTGCGTGCATGATTAGTGTACGATTGAATCGGGGGCGTCACAAAGAGTCAGTAGTATTCCTTCTCATTCCTACCTACTCCTTAGTTGGCAAGCATCGTATGTTGGGGAAAGATCTAAGCATATATGGCCATGCAAATATATTTGATCATGAATTATTATTGTTGACAATTATCTATATGATAAGTGAGTTGGGAGGCGAAACACTAAGCCCCTATCTTTCTCTGTGTTCGATGGATGCTATTTGTTCTAAGAATATGCTTTGAGTGGTAGCAATCATGGAAGACTATATGACAGTTGAGTATGTGGAGTTTGCTAAATCAAAGCTCTGACATAGACGCTTCCTGAAAATAAGATGAATTGTAATTGTTTGATGACTGCGAATGAAGTTTGCTAGTTTTCAAGAAAGTTTATGGTCTATGCTTTAACATGTGAATAGGTTGTTACTTGAGAAGTTTATCTTGAGAAGTTTTATGAGATGAACTACTGTTATGACATATAATCATACTAGAAAAGGTGATTCAAATTATCATTGATCAAACTCGTGCACCTGCTAGCATTCACACTTCATAAATTCTTTCTTTTATCATTTACCTACACGAGGACGAGCAGGAATTAAGCTTGGGGATGTTGATACGTCTCCAACGTATCTATAATTTATGAAGCATCCATGCTATTATATTATCTGTTTTGGATGTTTACGGGCTTTACTAAGCACTTTTATATTATTTTTGGGACTAACCTATTAACCGGAGGCACATCCCATATTGCTATTTTCTTCCCTATTTCAGTGTTTCAAAGAAAAAGAATATCAAATGGAGTCCAAACGGAATGAAACCTCCGAGAGCGTGATTTTTGGAACGAACATGATCCAGGAGACGTGGAGCTGAAGTCAGGGAAGCTTTGAGGAGGCCACAAGGCAGGGGCGCGTCTACCCCCCTGGGCACGCCCTCCACCCTTGTGGGCCCCTCGTGGCTCCCCCGACCGACTTCTTTTGCCTATAAAAGTCAATATGCCCTAAAACCTTCGAGGAGCACAATAGATCGGGAGTTCCGCCGCCGCAAGCCTCTGTAGACACAAAAAACCAATCGGGACCCTGTTCTGGCACCCTGCCGGAGGGGGGATCCCTCACCGGTGGCCATCTTCATCATCCCGGCGCGCTCCATGATGAGGAGGGAGTAGTTCACCCTCGGGGCTGAGGGTATGTACCAGTTGCTATGTGTTTGATCTCTCTCTCTCTCTCTCTCTCTCTCTCTCTCTCTCTCTCTCGTGTTCTTGAGGTGATACAATCTTGATGTATCGCGAGCTTTGCTATTATAGTTGGATCTTATGATGTTTCTCCCCCTCTACTCTCTTGTAATGGATTGAGTTTTCCCTTTGAAGTTATCTTATCGGATTGAGTCTTTAAGGATTTGAGAACACTTGATGTATGTCTTGCCGTGCTTATCTGTGGTCACAATGGGATATTCACGTGATCTACTTGATGTATGTTTTGGTGATCAACTTGCGGGTTCAATGAACTTATGCATAGGGGTTGGCACACATTTTCGTCTTGACTCTCCGGTAGAAACTTTGGGGCACTCTTTGAAGTACTTTGTGTTGGTTGAATAGATGAATCTGAGATTGTGTGATGCATATCGTATAATCATACCCACGGATACTCGAGGTGACATTGGAGTATCTAGGTGACATTAGGGTTTTGGTTGATTTGTGTCTTAAGTAGTTATTCTAGTACGAACTCTAGGATAGATTGAACGGAAAGAATAGCTTCGTGTTATTTTACTACGGACTCTTGAATAGATCGATCAGAAAGGATAACTTTGAGGTGGTTTCATACCCTACAATAATATCTTCGTTTGTTCTCCGCTATTAGTGACTTTGGAGTGACTCTTTGTTGCATGTTGAGGGATAGTTATATGATCCAGTTATGTTATTATTGTTGAGAGACCTTGCACTAGTGAAAGTATGAACCCTAGGCATTGTTTCCTACCATAGCAATACCGTTTACGCTCACTTTTATCATTAGTTACCTTGCTGTTTTTATATTTTCAGATTACAAATACCTATATCTACCATCCATATTGCACTTGTATCACCCTACAATAATATCTTCATTTGTTCTCCGCTATTAGTGAATTTGCCATTGTATTGGGTGTGTTGGGGACACAAGAGACTCTTTGTTATTTGGTTGCAGGGTTGTTTGAGAGAGACCATCTTGATCCTATGCCTCCCACGAATTGATAAACCTTAGGTCATCCACTTGAGGGAAATTTGCTACTGTCCTACAAACCTCTGCACTTGGAGGCCCAACAACGTCTACAAGAAGAAGGTTGTGTAGTAGACATCAAGCTCTTTTCGGGCGCCGTTGTCGGGGAGGTGAGTGCTTGAAGGTATATATTTAGATCTTGCAATTGAATCTTTTAGTTTCTTGTTTTATCACTAGTTTAGTTTATAAAAGAAAATTACAAAAAAATGGACTTGAGTTTGTCTCATATGCTTCATCTTTTTAATATCTTTCGTGAGTATGATGAAAAGGAAAATTGTGCTCAAGTGCTAGAAGAAGAATGCATTAAACTGTTTGGCACCAAATCTTTGAATGATGAGCATGATTGCAATGTTGGTAGTATGAACTCTTTGAATATCCATAGTACTAATGATGATTGCACTAGTTATGATGAAAATGTCTCCTATAAGCATGTCGATTTTTGTGGAGTGCATTGGGTTTGCACGTACACACCAAATAGAGAAGATAGATATTGCAGGAGGCATAAGCATTTAGAAACTAAAGGGTTGCAACAAAGGCTAGATAAGAGTGCTGAAAATTTAGGATATCTTTACCGTACTTGTGAACTTTGCAATGAACATGGCCATTTAAATCTCCGATGCAAATTGTTTCATGATCGAATCGTGTCCAAAAATTGTGACTTGATTTCCCTTGCACATCATAATGAACTTAGTTTGCTTTTGGGTTATGAAGAATTGAAATGTGCAACTAAGCATATTCATGAATTTAATCTTAAGAATTTTCTTGATATTAATCTAGAGGAAATTCATTTGTATTGTGCGGTGAATTGCATTGAAAATCCTTATATTGCCAATTACCTAAAGAAAAGAAAGCAAATAGAAGATGAAGAGAATACTAATGAAAGGGAAGAGACTTCCCAATCTCCTCCTATTATTTCTTATGATGAATCAGGTAACCAGGAAGAGCTTTCTATTCAACCAATCTCATTAATAAGGAGCTTAAAGAAGAAGGTTGAACCCACACATAATGTGAAGAAGAAAAAGAAACAAACGAAGAAGCAAAGGTAAAAAGGTATCCCTCCCAAAGGATGTTGCTCCTACTACTCATTGTGATGATGATAATTGCTATACTATTGGTGCTATCCATACTATTAATGATGAGAGTGATTATGCTTATGATATGAAAAGGCCCAAGCTTGGGGATGCTATGTTTGATGAGAATGACATGTTTGAGAATATATTTGCTTCAATTAATGTTTGTCCCAAGCTTGAATGGAAAGAATAGCTTCGTGTTATTTTACTACGGACTCTTGAATATGTCGATCAGAAAGGATAACTTGGAGGTGGTTTCGTACCCTACAATAATCTCTTCGTTTGTTCTCTGCTATTAGTGACTTTGGAGTGACTCTTTGTTGCATGTTTAGGGGTAGTTATATGATCCAGTTATGTTATTATTGTTGAGAGAACTTTCACTAGTGAAAGTATGAACCCTAGGCCTTGTTTCCTCCCATTGCAATACTGTTTACGCTCACTTTTATCATTAGTTACCTTGCTGTTTTTATATTTTCAGATTACAAATACCTATATCTACCATCCATATTGCACTTGTATCACCATCTCTTCGCTGAACTAGTGCACCTATACAATTTGCCATTGTATTGGTTGTGTTGGGGACACAAGAGACTCTTTGTTATTTGGTTGCAGGGTTGTTTGAGAGAGACCATCTTCATCCTACGCCTCCCACGGATTGATAAACCTTAGGTCATCCACTTGAGGGAAATTTGCTACTGTCATACAAACCTCTGCACTTGGAGGCCCAACCACGTCTACAAGAAGAAGATTGTGTAGTAGACATCAGGTCTCATACCTCTTGACACGGGCATGAGTCTGAAATACCAATTTCAGCTCTTGGAACATCTCATATGCTCTGTGTCATTTCAAAAAACGTTTTCGAAGTCCCAGTTCTAGGCCGTAAAACATGGTGCACTAAACTATCAAGTAGTCATCATATTGAGCTAGCCAAGCATTCATAACGTCTGCATCTGCTCCTGCAATAGGTCTATCACATAGCGGTGCATCAAGGACATAATTCTTCTGTGCAGCAATGAGGATACACCTCAGATCACGGACCCAGTCCGCATCATTGCTACTATCATCTTTCAACTTAGTTTTCTCTAGGAACATATAAAAACATAGGGAAGCTATAACGCCAGCTAGATCTACAATATAATTTGCAAAATACTATCACGACTAAGTTCATGATAAATTAAAGTTCAATTAATCATATTACTTAAGAACTCCCACTTAGATAGACATCCCTCTAGTCATCTAAATGATCACGTGATCCAAATCAACTAAACCATGTTCGATCATCATGTGAGATGGAGTAGTTTACAATGGTGAATGATAACCCACAAGTATAGGGGATTGCAAAAGTTTTCAAGGGTAGAGTATTCAACCCAAATTTATTGATTCGACACAAGGGGAGCCAAAGAATATTTTCAAGTATTAGCAGTTGAGTTGTCAATTCAACCACACCTGGATAACTTAATATCTGCAGCAAAGTATTTAGTAGCAAAGTAGTATGGAAGTAACGGTAACAGTGGCAAAAGTAACAGTAGCAGTTTTATAGTAATTGTAACAGTGGCAATGGCAAAGTAACTAAGCAAAGAGCAATATGTGAAAAGCTCGTAGGCATTGGATCAGTGATGGATAATTATGTCGGATGCGATTCCTCATGTAATAGTTATAACATAGGGTGACACGGAACTAGCTCCAGTTCATCAATGTAATGTAGGCATGTATTCCGAATATAGTCATACATGCTTATGGAAAAGAACTTGCATGCCATATTTTGTCCTATCCTCCCGTGACAGCGGGGTCCTATTGGAAACTAAGGGACATTAAGGCCTCGTTTTAATAGAGTACCGGACCAAAGCATTAACACTTAATGAATACATGAACTCCTCAAACCACGGTCATCACTGGTAAGTATCCCGATTATTTTCACTTCGGGGTTAACAGATCATAACACATAATAGGTGACTATAGACTTGCAAGATAGGATCAAGAACTCACATATATTCATGAAAACATAATAGGTTCAGATCTTAAATCATGGCACTCGGGCCCTAGTGACAAGCATTAAGAATAGCAAAGTCATAGCAACATCAATCTCAGAACATAGTGGATACTAGGGATCAAACCCTAACAAAACTAACTTGATTACATGCTAAATCTCATCCAACCCATCACCGTCCAGCAAGCCTACGATGGAATTACTCACGCACGGCGGTGAGCATCATGAAATTGGTGATGGAGGAAGGTTGATGATGACGACGGCAATGGGTTCCCCTCTCCGGAGCCCCGAATGGACTCCAGATCAGCCCTCCCGAGAGAGCTTAGGGCTTGGCGGCGGCTCTATATCGTAAAATGCGATGAATCCTTCTCTCTAATTTTTTTCTCCTCGAACGTGAATATATGGAGTTGGAGTTGAGGTCGGTGGAGCTCCTGGGGGGCCACGAGGCAGGGGGCGCGCCCTAGGGGGGGCGCCCCCACCCTCGTGGAAAGGGTGTGGGCCCCCTGGTGTTGATTCTTCCGCCAATATTTTTTCTTAAATCCAAAAAGTTGCTCCGTGGATTTTCAGATCATTCTAAGAACTTTTATATCTGCACAAAAATAACACTATGGCTGTTCTGCCGAAAACAGCGTCAGTCCGGGTTAGTTCCATTCAAATCATGCAAGTTAGAGTCCAAAACAAGGGCAGAAGTGTTTGGATAAGTAGATACGATGGAGACGTATCAACTCCCCCAAGCTTAAACCTTTGCTTGTCCTCAAGCAATTCAGTTGACAAACTGAAAGTGAAAAAGAAAAACTTTTACAAACTCTATTTGCTCTTGTTGTTGCAAATATGTAAAGCTAGCATTCAAGTTTTCAGCAAAGATTATGAACTAACCATATTCACAATAACACTTAGGTCTCATGTTTACTCATTCAATGGCATAATCAACTAGCGAGCAATAATAATAAAACTCGAATGATAACACTTTCTCAAAACAATCATAATATGATATAACAAGATGGTATCTCGCTAGCCCTTTCTCAGACCACAAAACATAAATGCAGAGCACCTCTGAAGATCAAGGACTGACTAAACATTGTAATTCATGGTAAAAGAGATCCAGTCCTAGTCATACTCAATATAAATTAATAGTAATGGATGCAAATGACAGCGGTGCTCTCTAGCTTGTGCTTTTTAATAAGAGGATGATGACTCAACATAAAAGTAAATAGATAGGCCCTTCGTAGAGGGAAGCAGGGATTTGTAGAGGTGCCAGAGCTCGATTTTGAAATAGAGATAAATAATATTTTGAGTGGTATACTTTCGTTGTCAACATAACAACAGAGAGATCTCGATATCTTCCATGCTACACACATTATAGGCGGTTACCAAACAGAATGGTAAAGTTTATACTCCCCCACCACCAACAATCATCAATCCATGGCTTGGTCGAAACAATGGGTGCCTCCAACTAACAACAATCCTGGGGGAGTTTTGTTTGCAATTATTTTGATTTGAGCATGGGACTGGGCATCTCGGTGATCAGCCATTTTCTCGTGAGTGAGGAGCGGAGTCCACTCCTCTTGAGAATAACCCGCCTAACATGGAAGATATAGACAGCCCTAGTTGATACATGAGCTGTTCGAGCATACAAAACAGAATTTCATTTCAAGGTTTGGAGTTTGGCACATACAAATTTACTTGGAACGACAGGTAGATACCGCATATCGGAAGCTATGGTGGATTCATATGGAATAACTTTGGGGTTTATGGAAGTGGATGCACAAGCAGTAATCTCGCTTAGTACAAGTGAAGGCTAGAAAGAGACTAGAAAGCGACCAACTAGAGAGCGACAACAGTCATGAACATGCATTAAAATATATCAACACTGAGTGCAAGCATGAGTAGGATATAATCCACCATGAACACAAATATCGTGATGGCTATGTTGATTTTGTTTCAACTACATGCGTGAACATGTGCCAAGTCAAGTCACTCGAATCATTCAAAGTAGGATACCACCCTATCATACCACATCACAACCATTTTAATAGCATGTTGGCACGCAAGGTAAACCATTATAAACTCCTAGCTAATTAAGCATGGCATAAGCAACTATAATCTCTAATTTTCATTGCAAACATGTTCATTCATAATAGGCTGAACTAGGAACAATGAACTAATCATATTTTACAAAAACAAGATAGGTCGAGTTCATACCAGCTTCTCTCATCCCAATCAGTCCATCATATATCGTCATTATTGCCTATCACTTGCACGACCGAACGGTGTGGATAATAATAATAGTGCACGCGCATTGGACTAAGCTGGAATCTGCAAGCATTCAATTCAAGGGAGAAGACAAGGTAATATGGGCTCTTGGTTAAATCAACAAAAATGCATATGAGAGCCACTCAACATTTTCATTATGGTCTTCTCCTCTCAACCCCCAAAGAAAAGAAAAGAAATAAAACTATTTACACGGGAAATCTCCCAACAAGCAAAAGAAGAACGAGAAATATTTTTGAGTTTTCTTTTAATTACTACTACTACAGGCATGGAAAGTAAACTAGCTAAAAGCTATAGTTAATTTTTTTCAGACACACAAGAAGAAAGCAAGAAAAGGAAATAAACTAGCATGGATAGTACAATGAAAAAGTATGAGCACCGATAACTAAAATGAGTGTGTGAACATGAATTAATGTCAGTGAGAAGTACATACTCCCCCAAGCTTAGGCTTTTGGCCTAAGTTGGTCTATGCCCATGGATTAGAGCTACTCTCTTCGGTGTACTAAGGAGTGTCATCCAAGTACCACTGGCTGGCAATCTCCTCTGGATCCCACTAATAAAAGGACTGTCGATAAGGGTCAAGTGGTGGTTCCGGCTGAGGCTCTGGAGCTGGTGTCTGGCTCCGGTATGCGTGAACGGCCTCCGACAAGATGAGTATGTGCCTGAAGATAAGTCAAACAAAGAAGGTGCAGGCAAGATAATAGTCTCACTGTGAGTTTTATTAAATTTCAAATTATACTTAAGCATCATCTCATCATTTTTAACAATAAATTCATGTGCTACCATCCTCTTATAATCTAGAAAAATAGGGGGCAGCAACTTTTCCTCTTTCTCATAATGCCTAATAGGTATCCTAAAGTGTTTAGCAAGGCGTGAAGCAGAGATGCCTCCAAAGATGGGGACCTTTGTATGGTTCATACTTAACCGTTTAGAAATAAATGCGCCTAAACTAAAAGTGTTATCGCGAAACAAAGCATGGCACCAAATAAAAATATCAGGGGCACTAAAGTTTCCATAGTTCCCGCGACCAATTAAGCATCTACTAGCAAATATTGCAAAGTAACGTAGAACAGGAAAGTGTATGCTAGTAATTCTGGCATCGGAAACCTTCCACGTTTCCCCTACAACAATCATATCAATAAATCCATCCACATCTCTACGATGTGGTTCCTCTATGTTGCCCTCGAAGGGTATCTTGCAAACCGCACAAAACTCACATAGTGACATCTCCTTAACCTCATCATATAAATGAAACTCCACTGAAGGTGGTGATTTCTTAGCATGAAAGTAAATTTTTTGCATGAAAGTATTAGTGAGTAAGAGATACTGATCGAGCTGGTCATGGAGGAAGTCGGTGAGGCCTGCATTCTTAGCCAAAGAATAAAAATCATCATGAATCCCGGCTGCTCTCAAGAACTCATCACAAGGCCATTCACACGGCCAAACTTCCGCGACACGATGGAGATTATATTTGGGCTTTTTATTCTCTTTACTTTGTTTATCCTTTGAGCTTTGGCTCAAAGAGCCCCTTAAAAATCTCTTCATCATTTTCTGAAAATTTCTGAAATTTTTAGTAACTCAAAATAAAAGCGAACCAAACTCAACAAAATTGATAGAAACTACTCCCACAAGTTCCTAGAGACTTTATCGATCATTAGAACTACTTGGGACCAAGTAAATTTGACATGCGAGCTCAAGAACACGGTTACCTTAGCAGCAAGAATTTGCAATGAATAAAGCACTAGAACAAAAACTAATTGGATCATTGGAGGAGTCACTTACAAAAGAACAATCCCCCAAAGCAGTTTTGTGAGTGGAGCTTTGAGCAAGGAGATCGAAAATGGCAGCAAGATGAGCTAGAACTCGTGCTTGAGCTGGTTGGTGATTTTTTTGGGAGGAAGAAGAAGAGTGTGGGTGCAGGAATAAGTGGAGGGGGCCACCAGGGGCCCACGAGGTAGGGGCGTGCCCCAGGGGGGTGGGCGCGCCCTGGACCCTCGTGGCCAGGTGCTTGCCCCGCCTGCTGTGTTCTCGGTGCCAAATATTCTCAAATATTCTAGAAAAAATCATATTTCATTTTCAGGGCATTTGGAGAACTTTTATTTTCGGGGTATTTTTTATTGCATGGATAAATCAGAAAACAGACAGAAAAATACTATTTTTGCTTTATTTAATCTAAATAAGAAAAAGTAAAAGGAGGGTACAAAGAGTTGTGATTTCTAACTTCATCCATCTCATGCTCATCAAAAGGAATCCAGTAACAAGGTTGATCAACTCTTGTTAACAAACTCATTGTGAATCGCATGAAACCGGAGAATTTCGAACAACACTAGGTTACCTCAAAGGGGATATGTACATCCCCAATAATAAGAATATCATATTTCTTCTTGACAGTTGGAAGAGGAAATTCAAAACCTCCAATAATAATCGATGGAATTTTTCCAATAGAATTGATACTGTGAACTGCTACATCTTGAGCTTGCGTTGGTTTTCCTTGAAGAGAAAAGGGTGATGCAGCAATAGTAGCGTAAGTATTTCCCTCAGTTTTTGAGAACCAAGGTATCAATCCAGTAGGAGGCTCCTCAAAAGTCCCACACACCTACACAAACAAACAAAGAACTCTCAACCAACTCAATAAAGGGGTTGTCAATCCCTTCACGGCCACTTGCGAAAGTGAGATCGGATAGAGATAGTATGATAAGATAAATATATTTTTGGTATTTTATAATATAGATGGGAAAAGTAAAGATACAAATAAAATTAGATTGAAAGCTTATATGATAAAAGATAGACTCGGGGGCCATAGGTTTCACTAGTGGCTTCTCTCAAGATAGCATAAGTATTACGGTGGGTGAACAAATTACTGTCGAGCAATTGATAGAAAAGCGAATAATTATGAGATTATCTAGGCATGATCATGTATATAGGCATCACGTGCGTGACAAGTAGACCGACTCCTGCTTGCATCTACTACTATTACTCTACACATCGACCGCTATCCAGCATGCATCTAGAGTATTAAGTTCATAAGAACAGAGTAACGCATTAAGAAAGATGACATGATGTAGAGGGATAAACTCATTCAATATGGTATAAACCCCATCTTTTTATCCTCGATGGCAACAATACAATACGTGCCTTGCAACGCTTTCTGTCACTGGGTAAGGACACCGCAAGATTGAACCCAAAGCTAAGCACTTCTCCCATGGCAAGAAAGATCAATCTAGTAGGCCAAACCAAACTGATAATTCAAAGAGACTTGCAAAGATAACTCAATCATACATAAAAGAATTCAGAGAAGGTTCAAATATTTCTCATAGATAAACTTGATCATAAACCCAAAATTCATCGGATCTCGACAAACACACCGCAAAAAGAGTTACATCAAATAGATCTCCACAAGAGAGGGGGAGAACATGGTATTGAGATCCAAAAAGAGAGAAGAAGCCATCTAGCTAATAACTATGGACCCGAAGGTCTGTGGTAAACTACTCACAACTCATCGGAGGGGCTATGGTGTTGATGTAGAAGCCCTCTCTGGTCGATTCCCCCTCCGGCGGAGCGCCGACGAAGGCTCCAAGATGGGATCTCGTGGATACAGAAGGTTATGGCGGTAGAAATTGTTTTTCGTTGGCTCCCTAGGTGTTTTCAGGGTACGTGGGTATATATAGGAGGAAGAAGTACGTCGGTGGCCGCTCGAGGGGCCCACGAGATAGGGGGCACGCCTAGAGGGGGTGGGCGCGCCCTCCTATCTCCTGGCCGCCTTGCAACCTTCTTGACTTGCACTCCAAGTCCTCTGGATCACGTTCGTTCCAAAAATCACGCTCCCGAAGGTTTCATTCCGTTTGGACTCCGTTTGATATTCCTTTTCTTCGAAATACTGAAATAGGCAAAAAAACAGCAATAGGGGCTGGGCCTCCGGTTAGTAGGTTAGTCGCAAAAATGATATAAAGGTGTAAAATAAAGCCCATAAACATCCAAAAGGGGTAATATAATAGCATGGAACAATCAAAAATTATAGATACGTTGGACACGTATCATGAACTTGAGGTTGTTTCCTCGGAAAGTGTACTCATTACCATTAACATGAAAAGTGACATTGCCTTTGTTGCAATCAATAACAGCCCCTGCAGTATTCAAAAAGGATCTACCAAGGATAATTGACATACTATTGTCCTCGGGAATATCAAGAATAACAAAGTCCGTTAAGATAGTAATGTTTGCAACCACAACAGGCACATCCTCACAAATACCGATAGATATAGCGGTTGATTTATCGACCATTTGCAAAGATATTTCAGTAGGTGTCAACTTATTCAATTCAAGTCTATGATACAAAGAGAGAGGCATAACACTAACACCGGCTCCAAGATCACATAAAGCAGTTTTAACATAATTTCTTTTAATGGAGCATGGTATAGTTGGTACTCCTGGATCTCCAAGTTTCTTTGGTATTCCACCCTTAAAAGTATAATTAGCAAGCATGGTGGAAATTTCAGCTTCGGGTATCTTTATTTTATTTGTAACAATATCTTTCATGTACTTAGCATAAGGATTCATTTTAAGCATATCAGGCAAAAGCATACGCAAAAAGATAGGTCTAATCATTTCAGCAAAGCGCTCAAAATCCTCATCATTCTTTTTATTGGATGGTTTAGGAGGAAAATGCATGTGTTTCTAAACCCAGGGTTCTCTTTCTTTACCGTGCTTCCTAGAAACGAAGTCTCTCTTATCATAACGCTGATTCTTTGATTGTGGGTTATCAAGATCAACAGCAGGTTCAACCTCTACTTCATGTTTATTTCTAGGTTGAGCATCAACATGAACAATATCATTAACATTATCAATAGGTTCATGTTCATCACCAGATTTTGTTTCAGCATCAGAAATAGAAATATCATTGGAATTCTCGGGTGTGTCTACAACAGGTTCACTAGAAGCATGCAAATTCCTATCATTTTTCTTCTTCTTTTTAGAAGGACTAGGTGCATCAAAATAATTTCTCTGAGAATCTTGCTCAATTCTCTTGAGGTGGCCCTCAGGATACAAAGGTTCCTGAGTCATTTTACCCTTTCTTGTCATAACTCTAACAGCATTATCATTTCTCTTATCATTTAATTCATTGAGCAAATCATTTTGAGCTTTAAGCACTTGTTCTACTTGAGTGGTAACCATGGAAGCATGTTTACTAATAAGTTTAAGTTCACCTTTAACTCTAGACATATAATCACTCAAGTATCCAATCATATAAGCATTTTGTTTCAATTGTCTACCAACATAATCATTGAAGTTTCCTTGTTTAGCCATAAAGTCATCAAATTCATCCAAGCATTGGCTAGCAAACTTAGTAGACGTGGTTTCAACTTTATCATATCTATAGAGAGAATTTACCTTTACTACCTGTGGTGGGTTATCAAGACCATGTATTTCTTCAATAGGTGTTATATTAAGGCCATGTATTTCTTCAACAGGAGGTAAATCCTTAACATCTTTAGCTTTAATACCTTTTTCTTTCATAGATTTCTTCGCCTCTTGCATATCTTCAGGACTGAGAAATAGAACACCTCTTTTCTTCGGAGTTGGCTTAGGAGTTGGTTCAGGAAGTGTCCAATTGTTTTCATTAGTCAACATATTATTCAATAACAATTCAGCTTGATCAACAGTTCTTTCCCTGAAAACACAACGAGCACAACTATCCAGGTGGTCTCTAGAAGCATCGGTTAGTCCATTATAAAAGATATCAAGTATTTCATTTTTCTTAAGAGGATGATCAGGAAAAGCATTAAGTAATCGGAGAAGCCTCCCCCAAGCTTGTGGGAGACTCTCTTCTTCAATTTGGACAAAATTATATATTTCCCTTAAAGCAGCTTGTTTCTTATGAGCGGGGAAATATTTAGGAGAAAAGTAATAAATCATATCCTGGGGACTACGCACACAACCCGGATCAAGAGAGTTAAACCATATTTTAGCATCACCCTTTAGTGAGAATGGAAATAATTTAAGGATATAGTAGTAATGAGTTTTCTCATCATTAGTGAACAGGGTAGCTATATCATTAGATTTAGTAAGATGTGCCACAACAGTTTCAGATTCATAGCCATAAAAAAGATCAGATTCAACCAAAGTAATTATCTCAAGATTGACAAAGAAATCATAATCCTTATTAGTAACACAGATAGGTGAAGTAGCAAAAGCAGGGTCATATTTCATTCTAGCATTCAGAGACTTTTCTTTTAGCTTGGCTAATAATTTCTTAAGATCAGATCTATCATTGCAAGCAAGAAAATCTCTAGCAGTTTCTTCATCCATAACATAACCCTCAGGCACAACAGGCAATTCATATCTAGGGGGAGAATCTTCATCATCACTTTCATCAATATTATTAGTTTCAATAGTTTCATTCTCTCTAGCCCTAGCAAGTTGTTCATCAAGAAATTCACCTAATGGCATAGTAGTATCAAACATAGAAGTAGTTTCAGCATAAGTATCATGCATAGCAGAAGTGGCATCATCAATAACATGCGACATATCAGAATTAATAGCAGAAGTAGGTTTAGATGTCGCAAGATTACTCAAAAAAGAAGGAGAATCAAGTGCAGAGCTAGATGGCAGTTCCTTACCTACCCTCTTAGTTGAGTGAAAAATCTTAGTTCTTTCGTCTTTCAAGTTCCTCATAGTGACCAGCAGATATAAATCCGAAGTGACTCAAAGAATAGAGCTATGCTCCCTGGCAATGGTGCCAGAAAATAGTCTTGATAACCCACAAGTATAGGGGATCACAACAGTTTTTGAGGGTAGAGTATTCAACCCAAATTTATTGATTCGACACAAGGGGAGCCAAAGAATATTCTCAAGTATTAGCAGTTGAGTTGTCAATTCAACCACACCTGGATAACTTAATATCTGCAGCAAAGTATTTAGTAGCAAAGTAGTATGGAAGTAACGGTAATAGGGGCAAAAGTAACAGTAGCAGTTTTATAGTAATTGTAACAGTGGCAACGGCAAAGTAACTAAGAAAAGAGCAATATGTGAAAAGCTCGTTGGCATTGGATCAGTGATGGATAATTATGTCGGATGCGATTCCTCATGTAATAGTTATAACATAGGGTGAGACAGAACTAGCTCTACTTCATCAATGTAATGTAGGCATGTATTCCGAATATAGTCATACGTGCTTATGGAAAAGAACTTGCATGACATCTTTTGTCCTACCCTCCTATGGCAGTGGGGTCCTATTGGAAACTAAGGGATATTAAGGCCTCCTTCTAATATAGTACCAGTCCAAAGTATTAACACTTAATGAATACATGAACTCCTCAAACTACGGTCATCACCGGTAAGTATCCCGATTATTGTCACTTCGGGGTTAACGGATCATAACACATAATAGGTGACTATAGACTTGCAAGATAGGATCAAGAACTCACATATATTCATGAAAACCTAATAGGTTCAGATATGAAATCATGGCACTTGGGCCCTATTGACAAGCATTAAGCATAGAAAAGTCATAACAACATCAATCTCAGAACATAGTGGATACTAGGGATCAAACCCTAACAAAACTAACTTGATTACATGGTAAATCTCATCCACCCCATCACTGTCCAGCAAGCCTATGATGGAATTACTCACGCACGGTGGTGAGCATCATGAAATTGGTGATGGAGGAAGGTTGATGATGACGACGGTGACGGGTTCCCCTCTCTGGAGCCCCGAACGGACTCCAGATCAGCCCTCCCAAGAGAGTTTAAGGCTTGGCGGCAGCTCCGTATCATAAAATGCGATGAATCCTTCTCTCTAATTTTTTTCTCCCCGAACGTGAATATATGGAGTTGAGTTGAGGTCAGTGGAACTCCAGGGGGCCCACGAGGCAGGGGGCACGCCCTAGGGGGGCGCCCCCCACCCTCGTGGACAGGGTGTGGGCCCCCTGGTGTTGATTCTTTTGCCAATATTTTTTATTAAATCCAAAAAGTTGCTCCGTGGATTTTCAGGTCATTCCGAGAACTTTTATTTCTGCACAAAAATAACACCATGGCGGCTCTGCTGAAAACAGCGTCGGTCCGGGTTAGTTCCATTCAAATCATGTGTTGGTGTACTAGAGTGGGGGTACCCTAGTATCCCGAACTTGTGCACGGGCAGTTGCAGCGCCCCGCGGCAAGGCTTGCCGGGTGATCGCCAAAGATCCTCCATGGTTCCCTTGGAGCCATTCAAGAACACAAAGGCCCCGGCAAGAGGAGCTCGCCGGGAAGGCCAACCGGCCATTCAAGAGCAAAGTATTCGAGCTAAGGAGACAAAGCCCCGGCAAGAGGAGCTTGCCGGGAAGGCCAATCAAGGCATTTCGAGGAACTTGCCGCGACGTGCCACGCGTCCCGGCAAGGCCCAGTGAGCGAAAAGCTTCCGGGCGCGACAAGACGACGACCGCGGCAAGGCGCTTGCCGCGGCAAGCTAACCACCCTGCACCCACGCTCCAGCGCATCCACCAACATGTCGCCCTGGGGCCTTTCCAGGCGCGCGTGGCGGGAGGCTGTTCAGCCAGCGGTGCGTGGTGGCATGCAAGATTACCATCGTGGCAAGCGGTGGAGTCCCTGACGGTCCTTTTTGCACTATTTGGGCGACGCAGACGGGCATTTAATGCCTTTGTCCCCTGCCGTCAGGGTTAGGTAGGATACACTGTACAGGTAGTTGCACCAACCGCAACTCCTTTTCCCTTTTTGCCCTTATCTTCGTTGCCACCTGTCGGTGACCCCTTTCGCATATAAAAGGAGGCCCATGCGCAACGTAGAAGGGGTTCAGAACATTGGAGGCACTGAATACACATAAACAAGCAGCAGTAGGAGTATTATCTCTACGGAGAGCTCCGAAGCTGGGTAAACCGCTCGTGTGCTTCGCCTCGATCTGCTCTTCGTGCGATCTCCGCTCCCCGCCGAACCGAAAGGGGATCCGGTCCCATAGGTGTTCGTGGATCACCAGTTTCCCCACAACATCTTTGGCGCGCCAGGTAGGGGGCGTCGAGATTGTGTGAACCTGATCCGGCGTTCACACGAGCTAGATCTTCATTTTCTTCATCAACATGCCACCGAAGAAGAAGGCTTCGGAGGCAGCAGTTTCGTCCGCATCGATCCCACTGCCACCGGAGCAAACGGGTGGTGGGGTGGACGCCGGAGGAAGAACGGACATCGGCGAGGGAGCCCATGGTGCTGCCAGGTCCAAAGACAAGGCTCCGCAGACCTCGATGTCCGTCCATGCACCGTGCCCGTCTCAGGAGGCGCGGGACCAACAGCGTCATGGTATTCGCCGTACCATATGTTCGTTGGACCAGGATCGAGCTGGTGGATCTCGGGGGGCTCAAGATCAGCATGCACGCCAGCATGCTGGCACGAGCGTGGCACGGTCGCCTGGACGAGATGCTGCTCCTTCTAACATAGTTAGAAGTCCGAGCATATCCCGCTCCTCACACCGTTCGCCACTGCCACCCACCACTCGAGCAGAAGCTCTGGCGCGAGCTCAACTGCTCCTGGATTACCCTCCGACATCAGACAAGATTGATGAATGGAGGGCCACCATCCAGAGTCTCATCTGCTTCGCCAACGGCGACACTCTGTGGCAACCGAGCGCATCACTGCCGCGGCAAGGCTGCCAGGCGCGAGCTGATGGCGATGAAACCAGAGGGGGTGCAACCACCGTACACTCTCCATCCCGAAGGCCAAGATCGCCGATTCGTCGGATCCACGTCGACAGCGACTCCACTGCGTCGTCGGATCCGCGAGCTCGCCGCGATCAGCGCCAAGTTCTTCATGAACGACAGCAAGAAGACGCTCGAACTCGCATTGAATGTCGAAGAGAAGCGCGGTGTCAATCCGACCAGCGCGCTGGGCCCACTGTCGACATGCATGCGCCTGGATGTCCACCCTGCCGCGGTAATCAGCGCGTTCCATCAGAACATGCAAAATCGCAGGATGAGGGAGGAGATGGCGATGTGCAAGATCAGGGACGTCAGTGAGCTATATGCCCTGGCCGACAAGTGTGCACGTGCTGAGGAGGGGAGGAGGCTCCCCGGAGAGAATGCAGAAGCAGGACGATCTGACAGTGATGGGGCCGCTCCGGCAAAGAAAAACCCGGCGGCGGAATAACAGGAAGAAGAAAAGTAAAGATGTGCTAGTCGTTGAGCAGTCCGGCAGCGGAGGTGGCGCCAAGGAAGCCAAGGTTGGCAGCTCCGGCAACCAGGCTGTGGCGGTCGCCGACAAGCAAGGCAGCAATGACAAGCAGTATTGCAAGATCCACCGCACAAAGGGCCATGACCTCCAGAGCTGCAAGAAGGTCGAGCAGCTTGTTGAACAGCAGAAGGCTGAGTATGAGCGACGCGACAAGGAGAAGGCCCAGGAAGGTGTTGGAGGAGCTGGCAAGAAGCATCCCGGCCGGAGAGGACGCCGCGGCAAGGCCAAGCAGCGGCAAGGGGACAGACCTCCCCGCGGTCGCGACAAGGATGAAGATGACGGCGACGATGAAGACATGGAAGATGATGAGACCGATGAGCAGGAGTTCCAGAAAGCCACAGAGGTCCTGTGCATTGACGGTGGTGCTTCTCTGCATACTTCACACCGCCAGCTCAAACAGTGGGTGCGGGAAGTCAATGTGGCAGAACCACCCGTTGAGTCACGCAAGCCTCTGAAATGGTCCAGCACGCCTATCATCTTTGATATTGAGGACCACCCTGATCGCATAACTGCGGTCGGGTGTTTGCTGATGTTGGTCTCACCAACTATCCGCAACCTCAAGGTCACAAAGATGCTAGTTGACGGCGGGGCCGGCTTGAACCTGATCTCCTCCACGGTACTCCAGAAGCTCCAGATCCCTGACAGCGAGCTCGAAGAAACCGGTACATTCCAAGGAATCAGCCCGGGAAGGAGCAGGCCGAAGGGAAAGATCATGCTGCTGGTGACATTTGGCAGCGAGTTAAACTTCAGAACTGAGAGGGTCACTTTTGACGTTGCTGATTTTCCATTGCCTTACAATGGAATCCTTGGCCGTCCAGCACTCGCCAAATTCATGGCAGCCTCTCACTATGCTTACAACGTACTGAAGATGCCATGCCCGATAAGCGTCATCTCTGTCCCTGGCGACAAGAAGGATGCTCTTATCTGTGCCGACAAGATATAACGGGAAGCAGCAGCCGCAATAGATCGCAAATCACTTGCCGCTAAAGCTCCCGGGGCGAAGAAGACTAAGTCCGGCAAGAGCTCTGATGCCCACTCCGGCAAGCGCACCTCTTCGGAGTGCTGCGCTACTGTCGAGAACGCACCATCGAGCTCCACCGGCAAGTGCAAGAAGGCAATGGCAGCTCCACCAGAGAGCAAGAAGGTGTCCGCCAAGGAGGACGGCACTGTTGGTACCTTCACCATCAGTGCCACTCTCGACCCTAAATAGGAAAGCGTGCTCGTTGCTTTCCTGCGGGCGAACGTCGACGTGTTTGCATGGCAACCGTCTGACATCCCCGGTGTTCCCAGGAAAGTAATTGAGCACCACCTTGCCGTCTGTCCTCATACGCGGCCCATCAAGCAGAAAATCAGGAAACAGGCAGTGGAGCCCCAAGAATTCATTGCAGAAGAAATCAAGAAACTGGAAGCAGCAGGCCTTGTCAGAGGAGTGCTCCATCCTACGTGGTTGGCCAATCCTGTAGTCGTGCGCAAGGCAAACGGGAAATGGAGGCTTTGTATCGATTTCCCCGATGTCAATAAAGCTTGTCCCAAAGACCCATTTCCCTTGCCGTGTATTGACCAGATTGTTGACTCCACAGCCGGATGTGACTTGCTTTCATTTCTTGATGCATACTCAGGATACCATCAGATCTTCATGGCAGAAGAGGATGAGGAGAAGACCGCATTCATCACCCCGTGTGGCACGTAATGTTTCGTATGGATGCCCTTCGGTTTAAAGAATGCTGGTTCAACATTTGCAAGGATAGTCCATTATGCTTTTGAGCCACAGATACACAGAAATGTAGAAGCCTACATGGATGACATAGTGGTCAAGAGCAAGGACAAGGCTACTCTGATCCTAGATTTAGATGAGACCTTTGCAAATCTGCGCAAGATCAACCTCAAGCTCAACCCCGAGAAGTGCGTGTTTGGAGTCCCGTCCGGCAAGCTTCTCGGGTTCTTCGTGTCTCAGCGGGGGATTAAGGCCAATCCCGACAAGATCAAGGCCATTGAGCAGATTGAAGCCCCGAAGAGCGTCAAGGATGTACGAAGGCTTGCCGGTTGCGTGGCTGCTCTCAGTAGGTTTATCTCTAGATCTGCTGAGCGCGCCCTGCCATTTTTCAAAATTTTGAAAAAGGCAGGTCCAATGAAATGGACTCCTGAAGCAAAGGCTGCGCTACAGGACCTAAAGAGATACCTGTCCTCCACTCCAATACTTGTCGCACCTAAGCCACAAGAGGAGTTGCTGATGTATATAGCGGCAACCAATCAAGTGGTTAGTGCTGCGTTAGTAGCGGAGAGGGAGGCGGATGATGAGCCAGCAACCACGGCAGATGCATCCAACGACAAGCAGGGGGCTTCACCGGCAAGCTTTGGTCCCGACAAGGATTGATCTGCGCAGACGCATGAGAAGGTGCAGAAAAGGATGGTGCAGCACCCAGTTTACTTTGTCAGTTCCCTTCTGCAGGGGGCTAGGTCAAGGTACTCTGGTGTGCAGAAATTGCTTTTCGGCCTCCTCATGGCCTCAAGAAAGCTGCGCCATTACTTCCAAGCACATGAGATCACAGTTGTCACTCATTTTCCGCTGAAAAGGATACTGCAAAATCCAGAAGCAACAGGCAGGATTGTCGAGTGGGCAATGGAACTGTCAATCTTTGGCCTCAAGTTTGAGAGTACTTCGACTATCCAAAGCAGAGCAATGGCGGAGTTCATAGCAGAATGGACGCCAACACCAGATGAAGAAAGTCCAGAAATGAGCATCCCCATCAAAGAAGCAAGCAGAGAGTGGCTGATGTACTTTGATGGTGCCTTCTCGCTGCAAGGCACCGGTGCGGGCGTGCTGCTTGTCGCACCCACCGGAGAGCACCTCAAGTACGTAGTCCAGATGCACTTTCCCAAGGAGCAAGCCATGAATAATACTGCAGAGTATGAAGGTTTTCTTGCCGGTCTCAGGATCGCAGTTGACCTTGGGATCAAGAAGCTCATTGTCAGGGGTGACTCACAACTTGTCGTCCGACAAGTGAACAAGCATTATCAGAGTCCATTGATGGAAGCTTACGTTGATGAAGTGAGAAAGCTAGAAGAGCACTTTGACGGCCTACAGATGGAACATGTTCCAAGGGCTCAGAACGACATAGTCAATGGCCTGTCAAAGTGCGCTGCATTGAAGCTACCTGTGGAACCAGGGATCTTTGTGCTCAAGCTAACTCAACCATCTGTGACACCCTCAACTGGACAGAACAAGAAGAGGAAGTTGATCTCTGGTGACTACTTTCCGGCAGAGCTCCCCGAAGCCACCGCCAAGAAGGTCCCCAAGATCAACGCCAAGGATGCTGAGGACCTGTCTGCTCTGACAAGCCCTAGGGTTTGTTTTGTTGAAGCAGACGCTCCCGACAAGTTTTGCTCCGGCAAGCTTGCCGGGGAATGTCAAGCTCCGGCTGAGCCACAGGTTCTCGCCGTAGAAGCGGATGTTCCCGCAGCAGCAGATGTGCCTTTAGTCCTTGTTGTCGAGCCGCAAGCTCCAGCATGGGCACAACAGATTGTACGATTCCTTCAGACAGGAGAACTTCCCGAAGAACAAGAAGAAGCGGAAAGAGTAGCCCGCCAGTCAAGTATGTACCAGTTTGTTGACAACACATTGTACCGAAGAAGACTCAACGGTGTGAAATTGAAGTGTATTCATCGGGAAGACGGACAGAAGTTGTTGGCAGAGATACATGGAGGCATATGTGGTCACCACATTGGCGCAAGAGCACTTGCCGGCAAAGCGTTCCGGCAAGGTTTCTTTTGGCCGACAGCCCTCCAGGATGCAGCTGCACAAGTAACCAAGTGTGAAGCGTGCCAGTTCCATTCCAAGCAGATACACCAGCCAGCTCAAGCTCTCCAGACGATCCCTTTATCCTGGCCATTTTCGGTCTGGGGGCTCGACATCCTCGGCCCTTTCCCCCGAGCTGTCGGGGGCTTTGAGTACTTGTATGTTGCAATCGACAAGTTCTCAAAATGGCCGGAAGTGGAAGCAGTGAGGAAGGTGACAGCACAGTCAGCAGTCAAGTTCTTCAGGTCGATTGTTTGCCGTTTCGGGATCCCTAACAGAATCATCACCGATAACGGCACGCAATTCACGAGCCGCACCTTCATGCAGTACGTCCAAGATCTTGGCGCCAAGGTCTGCTTCGCTTCTGTTGCTCATCCGAGAAGCAACGGTCAAGCGGAGAGGGCAAACGCTGAAGTGTTGCACGGACTCAAGACCAGGACTTTCGACAGGCTGCACAAGTGCGGAAAGAACTGGATCGAGGAGCTGCCGGTGGTTCTTTGGTCGATCAGAACGACGCCAAATCGAGCCACTGGACAGACACCTTTCGCTCTAGTCTATGGAGCAGAGGCAGTTGTCCCCACGGAACTCGTATACGGGTCGCCTCGAGTGCTCGCTTATGATGAGCTTGAGCAAGAGCAGCTGCGACAAGATGACGCGTTGCTCCTTGAGGAAGACCGTCTTCAGGCCGCTGTACGAGCTGCTCGATACCAGCAAGCTTTGCACCGCTACCATAGCCGCAAAGTTAATGCCAGAAGTCTCGAGGAAGGCGACCTTGTTCTTCGGCGTGTTCAGTCTGCCAAGAATTCCAACAAGTTGACGCCGAAGTGGGAAGGCCCTTACCGGGTGAAACGAGTCACTAGGCCTGGCGCTGTCCGCCTTGAGACCGAAGATGGCATTCCGGTGAGAAACACCTGGAACATTGAGCATCTTCGTAAGTTTTACCCGTAGGGCGCGGTTGCCGGAACCTGTTCCGGCAACCACCTTTTGTACAAGTCTTGCCGATGTTGCATGTAATCCTTTGTACAAAGCCGGGCGCAGATCCCGTGCATAAGTAAAGCTCATGTGCTCCGCACATCTTGTCAATTTTATGCTTTCTATTTTTTGCATATATTATCTGACACTTTGTGCAGCACAAGCCCCCGGTAAGCAGTAACGAGCCGTGAGGCTCCATATCTTTATTTTCTCTTCTTTCTCTTTCTCAAGGAAAGGAAGGTTCCCTCGCACACAAGTTTGCCAGGGGGGAAGGAGAAGATAATGGTGTGGACCGTGCCTCATTCAAGGAAGTTTCGCCTTGCCGGGAAGCAAACGACAGAAAAGCTAAGTTGCCAAAGTTTGAGCAATCAGTTTTAAAAAATTTTAAGTTATCTTCCTCGAACGACCATGCTTTGTATGGAAAACCTGTGCGCGGAGGAACCAACTCATAGCTAGTTGCGCCCTTACTTTGTTTCGAGTCCGCTCAACAACTTAAGTGAGCTGCAACTAGTTGCGACAAGGTTTCTTGTCGGGAGCAGCACCGCCAGCAGGCTGCTGAAGTTCCGCACTCAGCGCTCGCGGCTCGGGTGCCTGCACCGACAAGTTCCCTAAAAGCGTAGGGCAAAAACATACAAAGGAAGGAATCAAGTAGAGGAAATAACGTTGCAATTGATATCCAAAATAAAGTTATATTACAAAATAAGCTTGTCGCAGCTCTAACTAATTGTTTTCATAACATAACATCGCAGCGACAAGAGAAAGGTAGAACGGGTGGCCTAGTCCACGCGATCGCCCTCGACCCTCTTGATCCCACTCACCTTGTCCACAATGGGTGCGACAAGGGCCTTGAGTGCTTCAAGATCGGCGTCCGGCGGCAAGGACTTGAGGACGTTGGTGAGGTTGAAGCCCGGGTTGCGGTACGCCACCTTCATCAGCACCTTCTGAAGAGCCCCCGCATAGATCTGGCGCGACTCGTCGGCCAGTTGCTTTGGGATCTTCTCCCGGAGCCTCTGGAGAGCCGTTGCCACACCCTTGAAGAACAGGCTGAGTTTGGCGCTGGGTTGGAGGTGCTCGTCGGAGGAGTACCCGAAATCCTCCATCCCCAACTGCGCCAGCTCCCCGTCGATGACCGCGACAGCATTCACGAGACCCTCGGTCCAGTGCTCCACGGTCTCCCTGAAGGCGTTCTGGGCGGCAGTAGTATTCGCCAGCAGCGCCTTGTCGGCCTTGATCTTCTCCGACAAGGCCACTTCCCGCTCCCTGGCACCGTCCAGCGTCTGAGTCAAAGTGGCCAACTTCAACTCGAGATCCGCATTGGAGTCCTTGGCGGCGCTGAGCTCCCTGCACCTCTTAGCGAGAAGGCCCTGCAGCTCACCATGAGCATCAGCGTCCTTCTCGCGCTCGCGCTTGAGCGCGGCAAGCTCCTCGCCGCTCGCTTTCAGATCAGCCTCCAGCTGCGCCACCTTCATCTCCATCTCCTTCTTGGTGGCCTCGGCAGCTACGGCAGCGTCCCTTGCTTCCTTGAGGGCCCCGCCAAGTCCTTGCTCGCGAGCGACAAGCTCCTCCTCGTAGCTGTCAAGATGGGCCTTCCGCTGCACCAGCTCACCTTCCCGCGCGGACTGCTTCTCGGCGGCAAGCCGTTGCTGCTCTTCAACTTCGGCCTTCTCAAGGAGGAAGGCCGTCCGCTCTTTGGCAAGCTGCTCCCACTCCTGCGCCAGAGACCGGAGATTTTCCTGGTGGTGGCCCCGGAGCTCCTCTGCGTGCTTCTCCATGTCCGCTCCCGCCCTCGCGACAAGCGCTTCTCGGGAGGCTGGCTTAGCCTGGCGGGTGCGGTAGAGTGACGTCAGCCTCCGCAGCAGTCGCTCCTCTTCGGGCTTGTCGCTGCTGCTTGGCGTGTCGACCAGCGACAGGCCAGCGGAGGCGAGCACCTCTCCATCCAGGGCCTCTCCTTCGACAGGCGCCCTGGAGCTTGACGCCCAGGGAAGCTTGATGAAGATTTCGTCGCCGGCCTTCAAGTAGGCGCCGGGCTGGGGCTCTTCGGAGCCTGGCGCGGCAGCAGCCGCGGAGGGATCGGCGGTCGGTGCAGCGCCTGACGCTCCTGCGGCCTCGGCGCCGTCAGTGCAATCGCCAGACCCCTCGCCTGCTTCTGCGGCACCAGCCTTGGCGGCCTCCTCACCGGTGGGATCAACAGCGCCGGCCTCTTCTTCAATGACGACGGTGTCATCAGTGTTGCCGCGCGCGTCCTCCTCGCCGGTGGCCTCGGTCTCCATCGGCTCTGTGGCAGATGGATCTGATGACCGGAAAAGGGAGAGCAGTCAAGCAGTTGTTCAAAAAGAAAGTCAGAAAAGGGCGAACCCAAGGGAAGTTAGGGGCAAGAGGATTACCTGTGCTGACCCTTGCCGGAGAACTGTCCCTTGCCGGAGAATTCTCCCTTGCCGGAGAACGCTCCCTTGCCGGGGAATCCTCCCTTGGCGGCGTGGTCGAAGCGGAAGGCACTTCAGGAGCGGCTTCCGGGCCCTCCTGGTGAGGCTGCTCTGCTCCTACACAAATCAACAAACAGATATCAGCAAAGAGAGAGCACCTATGCGCGCTTAACAGCAGGAAGTAAATCGTGTACTTACGCTGGGGGCTGCGCTGGGGGCTGCTTCGGGGAATGATTGCCGGGTCCGACAAGGTGGCCTCGGAATCATCCCCTGCTGTCGCAGTGGGCTCGTCCTCGATGACAATCACCGGGACCTTGGCCCTCTTTGCTGCCCTCTGAGTCAGAGTCCTGAAAAGGAACAGATTCGGAGTAAAACAAGTCAGATACAGGACAAAACAGCAATAATTGAAGAATTACAAGTGCAGTGAAGAAACTTACTCTTCTTCCTCCTCGTCGGAGCTCAGCGCGGAGAGGTCGAAGTCCGGCCCACCTTCGGCGCGGTGAGGCGGAGGAGAAGGTTCCCTGGGCCGCTTGGCGAGATCTGAAGCGGTGGTCCGGGAGGGCCCCGCTCCAGTTGTCGCGGCGGCGTGAGGTGCTCCCGCGGCAAGGGTGCTTGCCGCGGTGGAGCGCGTCGTGCGGTGCGGCGACTGTGGACCCGTCTGCCGCCCCGCCGCATCCCCGGCCCTGCGGAGGCGCCTTCTTGGTGGAGCTGGGGGCTCCACTTGCGGCAAGTTAGCTGAAGGCGGGAGGGAGGAGGAGCCGATCTCCGCCGAGTCACTCTCGGCGGGCTCGCTCGACTCAGTTTCGGGCCCGCCAAGCTCTTCCTCGCCGGCGAACTCCTCTCGGTCGGCAAGGCTTGCCGCCTCTGCCTCCTCCATGGTGAACCCGAACTCGCCCGCGGCAACTGCTGCCGCCACCTCTTCCAGCCTGGTGGCGATGCGCTGCATCTCCGTGTCGGTGGTGTCGCGGGTGAGGCTCTTCTGTTTGTCGGCGTGGACCGGCACCTCCTCCAGGTTGTCGAAGAACGCCCGCACGATGTCATCCGCAGGTTCTTGCCAGGTTGGGGCGATTCCGTGGGAGTCACACAACGGCATCATGGCGCGGATGCGGTCGAGCGACGAGTTATTGCACAACGGAACGACGCCCCGCGGCAACGTAAATGGGTGCTGGGGGTCGCGCTTGAACAACTCCAGGAGCATCGCATCCAGATCCAGGACGGTGAAGTTGTAATTGAGGCCCGGGCGCAGCCTCATGATGTCCGCCGAGTTCTTGAACTCCCAGGCAGGTCTCCCCCTCTCCTGCAGGGGGGCGATGCGGTAGCGGAGAAAATCTGCTCCTACGGCGCCTACGGTGAGCCCGGCAAGCCTAAGGCGAAGGATCCGGGTGACAGCGATCTTCAGCCTGTCGTCTTCCGGGGCCACGTTGCTCCAATCGTTCCCACGTACGATGGGGGCTTGGCGCAGGGCAGTGAATGGCTGCGGGTTCTCCTTGACAATCCAGCACCACTCAGCTCTCCACTCCTCCCACTTGCTGCGGAGCTCACCCTCCAGATACGCTTCCTTCTTGCCGACTCTCGAGATCCAAGCGATCCCGCCGGCAAGGGGCTCTCCTCTCTCGATGCGGGGCATGAAGAAGTGGCGGAAAAGGGCTACGCTGGGGTGGACTCCGACAAAGTTTTCGCACAGATGTGCGAAAACGGCCATGGTCAAGACAACATTGGGGGTGAAATCAAGGAGGCGAAACCCGTAGGTGTTCATGACATCACAAAAGAATTCGGAGAAGGGCGGGCAGAGCCTGCAGTAGAAGAATAGCGCGAAGAAAGGGTACCCGTTGGGAGCCAGCCTCGATGCGGCGGCCGGGAGCACCCTCGTGCGCGGATGCGCTCGCGTCTCTGTCGACCAAAACAGGTAGTAGTACTCCCTCAGCTCCTTCGCGGCAAGCTGAGGGGGGAAGATGGCCCGCTCCTTTCACGCCCTTCCCCTTGTCGGCCTTCGGAGCCATGGCGGAGGTGGTGGGGGGGGATCGGCGGCGTTGGTGGTGCTAGTGGCAATGGGGGGCGGAGCACTGCTCTCCTTCGGCTTTGGGAAGAAGGGGAGAGTGGCGGAGCTTTTCGAGATTGGAAGCAGCAAACGGCAGGGTGGACGAACTGCCCCTGTTTCCCCTGCTTATAAAAAGGGAGGGGGCGGACGTTTCGTCCTTCCGATTAAAGAAACCCCCCACTATCTCTCCCACGACGCCGCATTCGACGTGTGCCGTTGGGGAGGGCGTGGTGGGGGCAGAGTAAGTTACGGCGTAACCCAAGCCGCGCGTGCCCGTGCCCTGTTTTGGGCCTGGCTGAACAGCGCTCGGCACCGTATGTGGCCCAGGCCCGGGGGCTCCTGTCGGTGTACTAGAGTGGCGGTACCCTAGTATCCCGAACTTGTGCACGGGTAGTTGCAGCGCCCCGCGGCAAGGCTTGCCGGGTGATCGCCAAAGATCCTCCATGGTTCCCTTGGAGCCATTCAAGAACACAAAGGCCCCGGCAAGAGGAGCTTGCCGGGAAGGCCAACCGGCCATTCAAGAGCAAAGTATTCGAGCCCCAGCAAGAGGAGCTTGCCGGGAAGGCCAATCAAGGCATTTCGAGGAACTTGCCGCGACGTGCCACGCGTCCCGGCAAGGCCCAGTGAGCGACAAGCTTCCGGGCGCGACAAGACGACGACCGCGGCAAGGCGCTTGCCGTGGCAAGCTAACCACCCTGCACCCACGCTCCAGCGCATCCACCAACGCGTTGCCCTGGGGCCTTTCCAGGTGCGCGTGGCGGGAGGCTGTGCAGCCAGCGGTGCGTGGTGGCATGCAAGATTACCATCGTGGCAAGCGGTGGAGTCCCTGACGGTCCTTTTTGCACTGTTTGGGAGACGCAGACAGGCATTTAATGCCTTTGTCCCCTGCCGTCAGGGTTAGGTAGGATACACTGTACACGTAGTTGCACCAACCGCAACTCCTTTTCCCTTTTTGCCCTTATCTTCGTTGCCACCTGTCGGTGACCCCTTTCGCATATAAAAGGAGGCCCATGCGCAACGTAGAAGGGGTTCGGAACATTGGAGGCACTGAATACACATAAACAAGCAGCAGTAGGAGTATTATCTCTACGGAGAGCTCCGAAGCTGGGTAAACCGCTCGTGTGCTTCGCCTCGATCTGCTCTTCGTGCGATCTCCGCTCCCCGCCGAACCGAAAGGGGCTCCGGTCCCATAGGTGTTCGTGGATCACCAGTTTCCCCACGACATCATGCAAGTTAGAGTCCAAAACAAGGGCAAAAGTGTTTGGAAAAGTAGATACGATGGAGACGTATCAGTGAACATCACTATGTTGATCATATGCACTATATGATTCACGCTCGACCTTTCAATCTCCAGTGTTCCGAGGCCATATCTGCATATGCTAGGCTCGTCAAGTTTAACCTAAGTATTCTGCATGTGCAAAATTAGCTTGCACCCGTTGTATGTGAACGTAGAGCATATCACACCCGATCATCACGTGGTGTCTCAGCATGAAGAACTGTAGCAACGGTGCATACTCAAGGAGAACACTTATACCTTGAAATTTAGTAAGGGATCATCTTATAATGCTACCGTCGTACTAAGAAAAATAAGATGCATAAAAGATAAACATCACATGCAATCAAAATATGTGACATGATATGGCCATCATCATCTTGTGCTCATGATCTCCATCACCGAAGCATCATCATGATCTTCATCGTCACCGGCGCGACACCTTGATCTCCATCGTAGCATCGTTGTCGTCTTGTCAACTATTGTTACTACGACTATCGCTACCGCTTAGTGATAAAGTAAAACAATTACATGGTGATTGCATTGCATACAATAAAGCGACAACCATATGGCTCCTGCCAATTGCCGATAACTTTGTTACAAAACATGATCATCTCATACAACAATTTATATCACATCATGCCTTTGACCATATCACATTACAGCAAGCCCTGCAAAAACAAGTTAGACGTCCTCTACTTTGTTGTTGCAAGTTTTACGTGGATGCTATGGGCTTCTAGCAGGAACCGTTCTTACCTACGCATCAAAACCACAATTATTTTTCGTCAAGTGTGTTGTTTTAACCTTCAACAAGGACTGAGCATAGCCACACTCGATTCCACTAAAGTTGGAGAAACAGACACCCGCCAGCCACCTATGTGCATAAGCACGTCGGTAGAACCAGAACACGGTCATGTAATGTCGGTCCGGGCCGCTTCATCCAACAATACCGCTAAATCAAAGTATGACATGTTCGTAAGTAGTATGACTATTATCGCCCACAACTCTTTGTTTTCTACTCGTGCATATAACATCTACGCATATACTTGGCTCTGATAACACTGTTGGGGAACGCAGTAATTTCAAAAAAATTCCTACGATCACGCAAGATCTATCTAGGTGATGCATAGCAACGGGGGGAGAGTGTGTCCACGTACCCTCGTAGACCGAAAGCGGAAGTGTTATGTAACGTGGTTGATGTAGTCGAACATCTTCGCGATCCAACTGATCAAATACCAAACGCACGACACCTCCACGATCTGCACACCATCAGCCCGGTGACGTCCCTCGAACTCTAGATCCAGCTGAGGCCGAGGGAGAGTTCCGTCAGCACGACGGCGTGGTGATGATGATGATGAAGTTACCGGCGCAGGGCTTCGCCTAAGCACTACGACGATATGACCGAGGTGGAATTCTGGGGGGGGGGGGCACCACACACGGCTAAAAGATTAACTTGATCGACTTGTGTGTCAATGGGGTGCCCCCCTCCCCCGTATATAAAGGAGGGGAGGAGGAGGCCGGCCGGCCACAAGGGTCGCGCCAAGGGGGAGGACTCCTACTCCCTGTAGGAGTAGCCCCCCCATTTCCTAGTCCAAGAAGGAGAAGAAGGGAAAGAGGAGAGAAGACAAGGAAGGAGAGGGGGCACCCCCCTTCCCTTGTCAAATTCGGACTGGGTAGGGGGGCGCCACCTCTGTCCAACCCTTTATCCTCTCCACTAAGGCCCACTAATCCCCCGGGGGGTTCCGGTAACCCTCCAGTACTCCGGTTTTATCCGAAACTTCTCCGGAACACTTCCGGTGTCCGAACATAGTCATCCAATATATCAATCTTTATGTCTCGACCATTTCGAGACTCCTCGTCACGTCTATGATCTCATCCGGGACTCCAAACAAACTTCAGTCATCAAAACACATAACTCATAATACAAATCGTCATCGAACGTTAAGCATGCGGATCCTACGGGTTCGAGAACTATGTAGACATGACCGAGACACATCTGTGGTCAATAACCAATAGCGGAACCTGGATGCTCATATTGGTTCCTACATATTCTATGGAGATCTTTATCAACCACATAACAACATACATTGTTCCCTTTGTCATTGGTATGTTACTTGCCCGAGATTCGATCGTCGGTATCATCATACCCAGTTCAATCTCGTTACCGGAAAGTCTCTTTACTCGTTTCATAATACTTCATCTCGCAACTAACTCATTAGTCACATTGCTTGCAAGGCTTATAGTGATGAGCATTATCGAGAGGGCCCAGAGATACCTCTTCGAAACATGAAGTGACAAATTCGAATCTCGATCTATGCCAACCCAGCAAACACCTTCGGAGACACTTGTAGAGCATCTTTATAATCACCCATTTATGTTGTGGCGTTTGATAGAACACAAGGTGTTCCTCCGGTATTCAGGATTTGCATAATCTCATAGTCCGAGGAACATGTATAAGTCATGAAGATAGCAGTAGCAATGAAACTGTAACGATCATAATGCTAAGATAACGGATGGGTCATGTCCATCACATCATTCTCCTAATAATGTGATCCCGTTCATCAAATGACAACACATGTCTATGGTTAAGAAGCATAACCATCTTTGATTAATGAGCTAGTCAAGTAGAGGCATACTAGGGATACTTTGTTTTGTCTATGTATTCACACATGTAGTAAGTTTCCGGTTAATACAATTCTGGCATGAATAATAAATATTTATCATGATATAAGGAAATATAAATAACAACTTTATTATTGCCTCCAGGGCATATTTCCTTCAAATTTACCATTGTATTTGATGTGTTGGGGACACAAGAGACTTTTTATTATTTGGTTGCAGGGTTGTTTGAGAGAGACCATCTTCATCCTACGCCTCCCATAGATTGATAAACCATAGTGTTGCGAAACATAGCATGCAGTTTCAAAAAAATTCCTACACTCACGCAAGATCTATCTAGGAGATGCATAGCAATGAGAGGGGAAGAGTGTGTCTACGTACCCTCGTAGACCGAAAGCGGAAGCATTTGATAACACGGTTGATGTAGTTGAACTTGTTTCCGTCCCAATCGATCAAGCACCAAACGTACGAGACCTCCGAGTTCTGCACACATTCAGCTCGATGACATCCCTCGAACTCTTGATCCAGCAGAGTGTCAAGGAAGTAGATGAGTTCTGTCAGCATGACGGCATGGTGACGGTGATGGTGGAGTTATCCGTGCAGGGCTTCGCCTAAGCACTACGAATATGACCGCAGGCGTAAACTATGGAGGGGGGCGCCACACACAACTAACAATTGTTGGTGTGTATTCTAGGAGCCCCCTTCCCACGTATATATAGGTGGGATGGAGGGAGGAGAAGCCCTAGGGGCCCTCCAAGTAGGAGGGATCCTACTTGAGCTTCTTCCCAAGGTCGGCGCTCCCCCTTTCCTTCTTTTGGCAATGAGGGGAAGGAAGGAGGAGGTGGCGCCCCCCCCCCTTTTCCTTTCTCCCACAAAGGGGGAAAGGCAGCAGGAGGTGGCGCCCCTTCCTTTCCTTCCTCTAGAGCACGCGGCCAGGGAAAGGGGCGCACCAGATCCTTGTGGGCTGGCCTGTCCCTCCCTCGGCCCATTAATCCCATATCTTTGTCGGGGTTGCCCGAAACTCCTTTCCGGTGATCCGATATGTACCCGGTACCCTCTGGACACTTCTGGTGTCCGAATACTAATGTCCTATATATCAATCTTTACCTCTCGACCATTTCGAGACTCCTCGTCATGTCCATGATCTCATCCGGGACTCCGAACAACATTCAGTCACCAAATCACATAACTCATATAATACAATATCGTCATCCAACGTTAAGCGTGCGGACCCTACGGGTTCGAGAACTATGTAGACATGATTGAGACACCTCTCCGGTCAATAACCAATAGAGGAACCTGGATGCTCATATTGGCTCCCACATATTCTACGAAGATCTTTAGTTCGAACCATTATGACAACATACGTTATTCCCTTTGTCATCGGTATGTTACTTGCCCGAGATTCGATCGTCGGTATCTTCATACCTAGTTCAATCTCGTTACCGACAAGTCTATTTACTTGTTCTGTAATACATCATCCTGCAACTAACTCATTAGTCACTTTGCTTGCAAGGCTTCTTATGATGTGTATTACCGAGAGGGCCCAGAGATACCTCTCCGATACTCGGAGTGACAAATCCTAATCTCGATCTATGCCAACCCAACAAACACCTTTGGAGATACCTGTAGAGCATCTTTATAATCACCCAGTTACATTGTGACGTTTGATAGCACACAAGGCACTCCTCTGGTATCCGGGAGTTGCATAATCTCATAGTCGAAGGAATATGTATTTGACATGAAGAAAGCAATAGCAATAAAAATGAACGATCATAATGCTAAGCTAACGAATGGGTCTTGTCCATCACATCATTCTCCTAATGATGTGATCCCGTTTATCAAATGACAACACATGTCTATGGTTAGGAAACTTAACCATCTTTGATTAACAAGCTAGTCTAGTAGAGGCTTACTAGGGACACGGTGTTTTGTCTATGTATCCACACATGTATCAAGTTTTTGGTTAATACAATTCTAGCATGAATAATAAACATTTATCATGATATAAGGAAATATAAAATAACAACTTTATTATTGCCTCTAGGGCATATTTCCTTCAGTCTCCCACTTGCACTAGAGTCAATAATCTAGATTACATTGTAATGATTCTAACACCCATGGTTCACATTGCCGTGTGACCAACACCCAAAGGGTTTGCTAGAGTCAATAATCTAGTTCACATACTATGTGATTAACACCCAAAGAGTACTTAGGTGTGATCATGTTTTGCTTGTGAGAGAAGTTTAGTCAACGGGTCTGCCACATTCAGATTTGTATGTGTTTTGCAAATTTCTTTGTCTACAATGCTCTGCATGGAGCTACTCTAGGTAATTGCTCCTACTTTCAATACGTATCCAGATTAAGACCTAGAGTCATCTGGATCAGTATAAAAGCTTGCCTCCACGTAACTCCTTACGGCAAACTCTTTACCACCTCCATAACCGAGAAATATTTCCTTGGCCCTCTAAGGATAATTTTGACCGATGTCTAGTGATCTACTCCTGGATCACTATTGTACCCCCTTGCCAAACTCATGGTAAGGTACACAACAGGTTTGGTACATAGCATGACATACTTTATAGAACCTATGGCTGAGGCATAGGGAATGACTTTCATTCTCTCTCTATCTTGTGCTGTGGTCGGGCTTTGAGTCTTACTTAACTTCACACCTTGTAACACGGGCAATAACCCTTTCTTTGACTGATCCATTTTGAAATTCTTCAAAACTTTATCACGGTATGTGTTTTGTGGAAGTCCTATTAAGCGTCTTGATCTATCTCTATAGATCTTCATGCCTAATATATAAGCAGCTTCATCGAGGTCTTTCATTGATTTTTTTAATTCAAGTATCCTTTTATGCTATCCAAAAATTCTACGTCATTTCCAATCAACAATATGTCATCCACATATAATATTAAAAAGGCTACAGAGCTCCCACTCACTTTCTTGTAAATACAGGCTTCTCCGAAAGTCTGTATAAAACCATATGCTTTGATCATCTCATCAAAGAGTATATTCCAACTCCGAGATGCTTGCACCAGTCCATAGATGGATCGCTGGAGCTTGCACATTTTGTTAGCACCTTTAGGATCGACAAAACCGTCTGGTTGCATCATATACAACTCTTCTTTTAGAAATCCATTAAGGAATGCAATTTTGACGTCCATTTGCCAGATTTCACAATCATAAAATGCAGCAATTGCTAACATGATTCGGACAGACTTAAGCATCGCTACGGGTGAGAAAGTCTCATCATAGTGACAAGTCAAGCTTTATAGACAATAACATTACCATCAGCGTCAGTCTTCTTCTTTAAGATCCATTTATTCTCTATGGGTTGCTGATCATCGGGCAAATCCACCAAAGTCCACACTTTCTTCCCATACATGGATCATATCTCAGATTTCATGGCCTCAAGCCATTTATCGGAATCTGGGCTCATCATAGCTACTTCATAGTTCATAGGTTCGCCATGGTCTAGTAACATGACTTCCAGAACAGGATTACCGTACCACTCTGGTGTGGATCGTGTTCTGGTTGACCTACGAGGTTCGGTAGTAACTTGAAGTTTCATGATCATCATCATGAGCTTCCTCTCTAGTTGGTGTAGACATCACGGGAACAGATTTCTCGGATGAGCTACTTTCCAAATTAAGAGAAGGTACAATTACCTCATCAAGTTCTACTTTCCTCCCACTCATTTCTTTCGAGAGAAACTCCTTCTCTAGGAAGGTTCCATTCTTGGCAATAAAGATCTTGCCTTCTGATCTGTGGTAGAAGGTGTAACCAATTGTTTCCTTAGGGTATCCTATGAAGACACATTTCTCCGATTTGGGTTCGAGCTTATCAGGCTGAAGCCTTTTGAGGTAAGTGTCGTAACCCCGAACTTTAAGAAATGACAACTTAGGTTTATTTCCAAACCACAGTTTATACGGTGTCGTCTCAACGGATTTAGACGGTGCCCTATTTAACGTGAATGCAGTTGTCTCTAATGCATAACCCCAAAACGATAGTGGTAAATCGGTAAGAGATATCATAGATCGCACCATATCTAATAAAGTACGGTTATGACGTTCAGACACACCATTACGATGTGGTGTTCCAGGTGGCGTGAGTTGTGAAACTATTCCACATTGTTTTAAATGAAGGCCAAACTCGAAACTCAAATATTCGCCTCCGCGATTAGGCCGTAGAAACTTTATTATCTTGTTACGATGATTCTCCACTTCACTCTGAAATTCTTTGAACTTTTCAAATGTTTCAGACTTGTGTTTTCATTAAGTAGATATACCCATATCTGCTCAAATCATCTGTGAAGGTCAGAAAATAATGATACCCGCCGTGTACCTCAATAATCATCGGACCGTATACATCGGTATGTATCATTTGCAGTAAGTCATTGGCTCACTCCATTGTTTCGGAGAACGCAGGTCTAGTCATCTTGCCCATGAGGCATGGTTCGCAAGTATCAAATGATTCATAATTTAGTGATTCCAAAAGTCCATCTGCATGGAGTTTCTTCATGCTCTTTACACCAATATGACCTAAACGGCAATGCCACAAATATGTTGCACTATCATTATCAACTTTGCATCTTTTGGCATCAATATTATGAATATGTGTATCACCACAATCGAGATTCAAAAGAAATAGACCACTCTTCAAGGGTGCATGACCATAAAAGATATTACTCATATAAATAGAACAACCATTATTCTCTGATTTAAATGACTAACTGTCTCGCACTAAACAAGATCCAGATATAATTTTCATGCTCAACACTGGCACCAAATAACAATTATTCAGGTCTAAAACTAATCCCGAAGGAAGATGTAGAGGTAGCGCGCCGACGACGATCACATCGACCTTGGAACCATTCCCGACGCGCATCGTCACCTCGTCCTTGGCCAATCTTCATTTAGTCCGTAGTCCCTGTTTCGAGTTACAAATATGAGCAACCGAACCGGTATCAAATACCCAGGCACTACTACGAGCATTAGTAAGGTACACATCAATAACATGTATATCAAATATACCTTTGCTCACTTTGCCATCCTTCTTATCCGCCAAATACTTGGGGCAGTTATGCTTCCAGTGACCAGTCCCTTTGCAGTAGAAGCACTCAATTTTAAGCTCGGGTCCGCCTTTGGGCTCCTTCCCGGGAGTGGCAACTTGCTTTCCATCCTTCTTTAAGTTCCCCTGCTTTCCTTTCCCTTTTTCTTGAAAATAGTGGTGTTTTTAACCATCAACACTTGATGCTCCTTCTTGATTTCTACCTCCGCAGCTTTGAGCATTGCAAAGAGGTCGGGAATAGTCTTCTCCATCCCTTGCATATAATAGTTCATCACAAAGCCTTTGTAGCTTGGTGGCAGTGATTGGAGAACTCTGTCAATAATACTATCATCTGGAAGATTATCTCCCAGCTGAGTCAAGTGATTATGATATCCAGACATTCTGAGTATGTGTTCACTGATAGAACTGTTCTCCTCCCTCTTGCAGCTATAGAACTTGTTGGAGACTTCATATCTATCAACTCGGGCATTTGCTTGAGATATTAACTTCAACTCCTGGAACATCTCATATGGTCCATGATGTTCAAAACGTCTTTGAAGTCCCGATTGTAAGCTGTAAAACATGGCACACTGAACTATCAAGTAGTCATTAGATCGAGCTTGACAAATGTCCATAACATCAGCATCTGCTCCTGCAGCAGGCCTTTCACCTAGGTGTAGTGACCAGACCTCAAACAGACTGATCTTTGTGCATCAGTGTCATCCCTGGATCGATAATGCTGACACGCACAATACTTGAAGGATTTATAACAGAGTAGCAATCACACACTTATTACATCGAATGTCTCAAAAGAGAACTTACTACAATAATTATGGCTTAAGGCCATCTAAATAGATAACAGCGGAAGGCTTGGAAGATAAAGTGAGTCCATCAACTCCAACGGCATCACTGAGTGAAAGATCACGACCTAAGGCACCTTACCCGTCGTCTGAAAAGTCTGCAACATGAACATTGAAGCCCGAAACGGGCCAGCACATGGAATATGCTGGCAATGTAACACATAGAGTAATGAACAGAATGAATTCTATCACTACATGCATATATGGCTGGTGGAAAGCTCTATGGTTACAGTTTTGCATAAAGCCAATTTTTTCCTACAACAAAGGAATATATTTTATTTAACTATCATGGTGGAGAAGGTTCACCCAACTCAATCCCAATTAAGCATCATCATTAAACCCAATCAAATTTTATTAAGAGTGATAATATCAACATGATAATCCAAGAACCAGATACTCAAGATGTCCATAACCGGGGACACGGCTAACCATGATTAGTTTATACACTCTGCAAAGGTTTGCGCACTTCTCCCCACAAGACTTGAATACATCCATGGTCGGAGAAACGAGACACGGTCTTTCTGAAACAATAACACTTTACTCTGGGTGGACAGTTACACCTACTTTCCCCTACATCTGCTAGCCCACCACTGAAAGAGGTCTTGCAACTTACTCAACTATGCTAGAGCCCATAATAGCTTGTGGCTGCACATGGAAGTTTCTAGCATGAATAATCTTATGATCCCTTTGAGCCTAGGTGGCGGTCCATAGGATAATCACACGGTACCCCGGGATTTCCAAAGAAACAGGCAACACTGGGTTCCCCAGGTGCCTCAATCCACCCAGATGTGTATTAAAGTAGCCACCTTAAGTTAACCATGAAATAACAATACTCATATATGTCATGGATACACTCACCCAATCCACGTCTACAAGCATAGCATAGCAATATAAGCAACGTAGAAGTAACTCCCAAAGGTTTGATAATAAAAAGGACAATAGGTACTACCTCATCTACTTCCCAAAACCCACATATTAGTCAGATCCTAACCATGCAATTGTTTGAGGATTGATCTAATGCAATAAAACTAGGTAGTAAAGAGGTATGATCAAAGTGTTACTTGCCTTGCTGATGATCCGTGAAACCTAGAGACTCGTAGTAGCACACTTCGCACTCCGGGTACTCTATCGCAAACAAACAAGCATACAATAAGCACTCAACTAGAAGCACGGGTAAAACTCAAATAAGAGATCTAACCAGAAAGTTCAACTTAAGAATTCTGGTTTGTAAAAAGAATCAAATCAAACGAAGCAACGAAACTCAAACTGCGAAAGAAACAGGCTTCGTTTACTAATCTGGACTTAAGTCAAATTTTACAGTAGCAAAAACTTGTTTAAGTTGGTCAAATAGAAAGAGGGCTTCGATATGAAACTCTAGGCGCTTGAATCGCCTGATTCTGATAAACGAGCGAAAAGATAAACTAAAACGAAAATCAGGGCAGAAATCCTGATCGAAAATAATCGCGGAAAATCCCTGGAAAAAGAAAAACTGATGAACAGGCTAACGAACGAACGTTCGCTGTCTGCGGCTAACGAGTGAAAATCGTTCGTTAAACGAAAGAACGAACGAACGGGCGTTCGCTAATTAACTAAACCAAAAAAAACGAACCGGATCTAAAAAACAGATCTAGGGTTTCGAAAAAAATCAATTGGTTTTTCTGAGAAAATCGGCGGCAGCGGCTATACCTCCGGCGAGGTCCAACGAGGCGGGGCGGCGGGCTCCGGCAGGGTGGGACGGGCGGCAGCGGCGAGGGGCTCCAGCGGCGGGGCGGCACGAGGCGCGGCGGCGACGACGCGGATCTCGCGGCGGCGGTGCTAGGGTTTCCGGGCCTCGGGCCTCGGTTTATAAAGCCGCCCGGGCGTAGTGTCTAAGTCGGACACGGCCCGGTAAGTCGGTTGCGTTTTTTTATAATAATCCCGCAAGTAGAAAAGAAAATAAAAGAAATACTAAACGAACTCCAAAAATCATGAAATAAATTTTCCCCATCCTCTACAAATATAGCGGACAAAGTGAACATCTATTTGGGCCTTTAATGCAATTTTGAAAAACGCATATTTATCCTAATTACAAATAAAATAGCGATAAAACTCCGAAGAAAATTCTTATTTGATTTTAATATTAAATCTCCAATATTTCTTTATTTTGGGAAAGTCATTTTATTCCCTCTCTTTTATTTTTATAAAAGAAATATTCGAAGATAAAATAATTAAAATCAAATGATCCTCTTTTCAAAATTTGAGAAAACTCAAATATGAAAATTACGAAATCCCCAGCTCTCTTTGTGGGTCCTTGAGTTGCGTAGAACTTCTAGGATCAAGCCAAAATGCAATAAAATATGATATGCAATGATGATCTAATGTATAACATTCCAAATTGAAAATTTGGGATGTTACACTAGCGGTGCATTAAGGACATAATTCTTCTATGCAGCAATGAGGATAATCCTCAAGTTACGGACCCAGTCCGTGTAGTTGCTACCATTATCTTTCAACTTAGCATTCTCTAGGAACGCATTAAAATTCAAAGGAATGATAGCATGGGCCATTGATCTACAACATAGATATGCAAAAACTATCAGGACTAAGTTCATGATAAATTAAGTTTAATTAATCATGTTACTTAAGAACTCCCACTAAGATTGAAATCCCTCAAGTCATCTAAATGATACGTGGTCCAAATCAACTAAACCATGTCCGATCATCACGTGAGGTGGAGTAGTCATCAATGGTGAACATCTCTATGTTGATCATATCTACTATATGATTCACGTTCGACCTTTAGGTCTCTAGTGTTTCGAGGCCATGTATGTACATGCTAGGCTCGTCAAGTTTAACCCGAGTATTACGCATGTGCAAAACTGTCTTGCACCCATTGTAGGTGAACGTAGAGCCTATCACACTCGATCATCACGTGGTGTCTCAGCACAAAGAACTATCGCAATGGTGTATACTTAGGGAGAACACTTATACCTTGAAATTTTAGTTAAGGGATCATCTTATAATTCTACCACCGTACCAAGCAAAATAAGATGCATAAAAGATAAACATCACATGCAATCAAAATATGTGGCATGGCATGGTCATCATCATCTTGTGCTTTTGATCTCCATCTCGAAAGCATCGTCATGATCTCCATCGTCACCGGCTCGACACCTTGATCTCCATCGTAGTGTCATGGTCGTCTCGCCAACTATTGCTTCTACAACTATCCCTACTGCTTAGTGATAAAGTAAAGCAATTACATGGCGTTTGCACTTCATACAAGACAACCATAAGGCTCCTTCCAGTTGTCGATAACTTCTACAAAACATGATCATCTCATACAATAACGTATATCACATCATGTCTTGACCATATCGCATCACAACATGCCCTGCAAAAACAAGTTAGATGTCCTCCACTTTGTTGTTGCAAGTTTTACGTGGCTGCTACGGGCTTCTATCAAGAACCGTTCTTACCTACGGCACAAAAACCACAACGGTGATTTATCAAGTATGTTGTTTTAATCTTCAACAAGGACTGGCCGCAGTCAAATTCGATTCAACTAAAGTAGGACAAACAGACACCCGCCAGCCACCTTTATGAAAAACTAGTTTCATGTCTGTTCGTGGAAGCGGTCTCATGAACATGGTCATGTAAGGTTGGTCCGGGCTGCTTCATCCAACAATACCGCCAAATTAAAATAAGACATTGGTGGTAAGTAGTATGACAATCACCGCCCACAACTCTTCGTGTTCTACTCGTGCATATCATCTATGCATAGACCTGGCCGGGATGCCACTGTTGGGAAATGTAGCATGCAATTTCAAAAAAATCCTATGCTCACGCAAGATCTATCTAGGAGATGCATAGCAACGAGAGGTGGAGAGTGTGTCTATGTACCCTTGTAGACCAAAGCTGAAGTGTTTGATAATGCGGTTGATGTAGTCGAACTTCTTCTCATTTCGACCAATCAAGCACCGAACGTACGACACCTCCGAGTTCTGCACACGTTCAGCTCGATGACGTCCCTCCAACTCTTGATCCAGCAGAGTGTCAAGGAAGTAGATAATTTATGTCAGCACGACGGCATGGTGACGGTGATGGTCAAGTTATCTGCGCAGGGCTTCGCCTAAGCACTATGAGAATATGACCGGAGGCGTAAACTGTGGAGGGGCACCGCACACGGCTAACAATTGTTGGTGTGGTTTCTAGGCGCCCCCTTCCCACATATATATAGGTGGGAGGGAGGGAGGAGTAGCCCTAGGGGCGCTCCAAGTAGGACGGATCGTACTTGGGCTCCTGCACTAGGCCGGCGCCCCCCTTTCCTCTTTTTGGCGATGAGGGGAAGGAAGGAGGAGGTGGCACCCCCCCCCCTTTCCTTTCTCCCACCAAGGGGGGAAGGCGGGAGGAGGTGGCGCCCCTTCCTTTCATTCCTATAGGGCCTGCGGCCAGGGAAAGGGGCGTACCAGCCCCTTGTGGGTTGGTCTATCCCACCCTCGGCCCATTAAGCCCATATCTTTGCCGGGGTTGCTCGAAACTCCTTTCCGGTGACTCGATATGTACCCGGTACCGTCTGAAACACTTCCGCTGTCCGAATACTATCGTCCTATATATCAATCTTTACCTCTCGACCAATTCGAGACTCCTTGTCATGTTCGTGATCTCACCCGGGACTCCGAACAACATTCGGTCACCAAATCACATAACTCATATAATACAATATCGTCATCGAACGTTAAGCGTGCGGACCCTATGGGTTCGAGAACTATGTAGACATGACCGAGACACCTCCCCAGTCAATAACCAATAGCAGAACCTGGATGCTCCTATTGGCTCCCACATATTCTACGAAGATCTTTATTGGTCGAACCGTTATGACAACATAAATTATTCCCTTTGTCATCAATATGTTACTTGCCCGAGATTCGATCGTCGGTATCTTCATACCTACTTCAATCTCGTCACCGGCAAGTCTCTTTACTCGTTCCGTAATACATCATCCTGCAACTAACTCATTAGTCACTTTTCTTGCAAGGATTCTTATGATGTGTATTACTGAGAGGGCCCAGAGATACCTCTCCGATACTCGGAGTGACAAATCCTAATCTCGATCTATGCCAACCCAACAAACACCTTCGGAGATACCTATAGAGCATCTTCATAATCACCCAGTTACATTGTGACGTTTGATAGCATACAAGGCATTCCTACGGTATCCGGGAGTTGCATAATCTCATAGTTGAAGGAATCTGTATTTGACATGAAGAAAGTAATAGCAATAAAACTGAACAATCATAATGCTAAGCTAACGAATGGGTCTTGTCCATCACATCATTCTCCTAATGACGTGATCCCGTTTATCAAATGACAACACATGTCTATGGTTAAGAAACTTAACCATCTTTGATTAATGAGCTAGTCTAGTAGAGGCTTACTAGGGACACGGTGTTTTGCCTATGTATCCATACATGTATCAAGTTTCCGGTTAATACAATTCTAGCATGAATACTAAACATTTATCATGATATAAGGAAATATAAAATAACAACTTTATTATTGCCTCTAGGGCATATTTCCTTCATTTAGGTCATCCACTTGAGGGAAAATTGCTATTGTCCTACAAAACTCTACGCTTGGAGGCCCAACACGAGTCTACAAGAATAAAGTTGTGTAGTAGACAGCAAGCTCTTTTCTGGCGTCGTTGCAAGGGAGGTTAGGTAAGCGACACTCACACCCCGTCAGTGAAGCTCTTTTCTAGCGCCGTTGCCGGGGAGGTGAGTGCTTGAAGGTATATCCTTATATCTTGCAATCGAACATTTTAGTGTCTTGTTTTATCACTAGTTTGGTGTTAAAAAGAAAACTACAAAAAAGGGATCTTGCTTCATCCTTTACAGATTGTCCTATTTAGACATATTGCTATTATGATTACATTGTTTGCATATGTTTTCTTGTTTGATGATTCTATATGAGGATATGAGTATTAAATGCGCAAATGCATTTAGTATGCAAGTAAATTATAATTTTAGTGATTTGCTAAAGTAGAGAATGATAATGTGTTGCATTGATTTATACTAATATATCTTACAAGTTCTTCTTGAGTATTGTGTGGATGAAGTTTTTAAGAATTAGGGAAATCGTGATATGAGAGGAATGGAGAAGACACAAGAGCTCAACCTTGGGAATGCCCAAGGCATCCCGAGTTGATATTTCAAGAAGTCTCAAGCATCTTAGATTGGGGATGCCCCGGTAGGCATCCCACCTTTCTTCATCAACAATTATCAGTTAGCCTCGGTTGAGCCTAAGTTTTTGCTTCTTCACATGATATGTGCTATTCTTAGAATTTCATTTTATTTTGTTTTGCTTGCTTTTTAATAAAATACTTAGATCTGAAACTTTTATATAAGAAAGAGTCTTCAATTAGCTACCCATTTACTTAACTACTCATTTGATCTTCACTTATATCTTTTTGGAGTAGTTTGTCAATTACTCTTGTGTTTCACTTATATCCTATGAATAAATTGTTGAATAAATTGAATATGATGAAGTTGAAATTTTATGTTCATATCATGGCTAGTAGTAGCTTCACATTGGGTTTAGAAAGTGAAATCTTTTGAAGCTTGACAATCACAATATTGGTCAAACAAGCAATTGATGAATGATTAGTATAAGGAAGAGAACTTTCACATACAGATATATTATCTTGGACATCTTCTACGATTGTGAATACCCATTAATTATTTTCAAACTTGAGCAAATTAGTTGAAGTTGGACAAGGAAGACAACATAATGAGTTATGTTTGAGTATATTTGCATAGAATTTATATTGTCATGGATCCTCCAACATGTGGTGTTTGCCTAGAATCTTTTGCTAGCCAAAAATTCGTACTAAGAAGAGATACTACTTGTGCATTCAAAAACCCTTAAACCCAATTTCTTGCAATGAGTGTCCATCATACCTACCTATGGATTGAATAAGATCCTTCAAGTAAGTTGTCATCGACACATAAAGCAATAAAAATTTCTCCTAAATATGTTTGATCTTTTATGGTAAGGGAAAATTGAGCATTGTACGAACTTGTGATGGCAAAGTAATAAAAGCAATGGACTACATAATAAGGTTGCTATCATAAGGGGCAATATAACTTGACGTTCCTTTGCATTAAGAGTTTGGGCATCCAAAAAGAAAAAGTGCATGACTACCTCTGCTTCGCTCTATGAAGGGCCTATCTTTTTCTTTTCAGTATTTACTTTTATGCAAGAGTCAATACTATGCATTCTCATTTCAACCTAAATTATTCTCTAGCTGGCAAGCATCATGTGGTGGGGAAAGATCTAGGCACATATGGCCAGTCAACTATATTTGATCATGATTTATTATTGTTGACCATTATCTCTATGATAAATGAGTTGGGAGGCGAAACATTAAGCCCCTATCTTTCTCTGTCTTCGATGGATGCCATTTGTTCTAAAAATATGCTTTGAGTACTAGCAATCATAGAACACTATATGATGATTGAGTATGTAGAGCTCTTACTTAGACTCAGTTGAATAAGTTGAATTGCAATTGTTTGGTGACTAAGAATATAGGTTCTTGAGTTTCAAGAGAATTCATTGTTTGAACCTTAACATGTGAATGATTGTTACTTTAACATGAAAAGTTTTATGAGAAAGAATTGTTGGTATGATGCTAGGAAAAGTGATTGAAAGTATCATTGGTTAAACTTATGCACTTTGCTAGCATTCACACTTCATAAATTATTTCTTTTATCATTTACCTACTCGAGGACGAGCAGGAATTAAGCTTTGGGATGTTGATACGTCTCCAACGTATCTATAATTTGTGAAGTATTCATGCCATGTTTACGACAATTTTATATGGTTTTGGTATGATTTGGATGGAACTAACCCGGACTGACGTTGTTTTCAGCAGAACTACCATGGTGTTGTTTTTTGCGCAGAAATAAAAGTTCTTCAAATTGCAATGAAACATCTTGACAATTTTTTTGGAACAAAATAGGCACTAGAAGCTTCGTGGGACGACCAGAAGGTGAAGGGGGTTAGTGATGTCTACTATGCAACCTTCTCCTTATAGACGTTGTTGGGCCTCCAAATGCAGAGGTTTGTAGGACAGTAGCAAATTTCCCTCAAGTGGATGACCTAAGGTTTATCAATCCGTGGGAGGCGTAGGCTGTAGATGGTCTCTCTCAAGCAACCCTGCAACCAAATAAAAAAGAGTCTCTTGTGTCCCCAACACACCCAATACAATGGTAAATTGTATAGGTGCACTAGTTCGGCGAAGAGATGGTGATACAAGTGCAATATGGATAGTAGATATAGGTTTTTGTAATCTAAAAATATAAAAACAGCAAGGTAACTAATGATAAAAGTGAGCGTAAACGGTATTGCAATGCTAGGAAACAAGGCCTAGGGTTCATACTTTCACTAGTGCAAGTTCTCTCAACAATAATAACATAATTGGATCATATAAATATCCCTCGACATGCAACAAAGAGTCACTCCAAAGTCACTAATGGCGGAGAACAAACGAAGAAATTATGGTAGGGTATGAAACCACCTCAAAGTTATCCTTTCTGCTCAATCTATTCAGGAGTCCGTAGTAAAATAACACAAATCTATTATTTCCGTTCAATCTAGCATAGAGTTCATACTAGAATAACACCTTAAGACACAAATCAACCAAAACCCTAATGTCACCTACATACTCCATTGTCACCTCAAGTATCCGTGGGCATGATTATACGATATGCATCACACAATCTCAGATTCATCTATTCAACCAACACAAAGTACTTCAAAGAGTGCCCCAAAGTTTCTACCGGAGAGTCAAGACGAAAACATGTGCCAACCCCTATGCATAGGTTCATGGGCGGAACCCGCAAGTTGATCACCAAAACGTACATCAAGTGGATCACGTGATATCCCATTGTCACCACAGATAAGCACGGCAAGACATACATCAAGTGTTCTCAAATCCTTAAAGAATCAATCCGATAAGATAACTTCAAAGGGAAAACTCAATTCATCACAAGAGAGTAGAGGGGGAGAAACATCATAAGATCCCATTATAATAGCAAAGCTCGCAATACATCAAGATCGTGCCATAGAGAGAACACGAGAGAGAGAGAGAGAGAGAGAGAGAGAGAGATCAAATGCATAGCTACTGGTACATACCCTCAGCCCCGAGGGTGAACTACTCCCTCCTCGTCATGGAGAGCGCCGGGATGACGAAGATGACCACCGGTGAGGGATCCCCCCTCCGGCAGGGTGCCGGAACGGGCTCCCGAGAGGTTTTTGGTGGATACAGAGGCTTGCGGCGGCGGAACTCCCGATCTATTGTTTGCTTTGATTTTTTAGGGTATATGGGAATATATAGGCGAAAGAAGTCGGTCGGGGGAGCCACAAGGGGCCCACGAGATAGGGGGCGCCCCCCACCCTCGTGGCCACCTCGAAGCTTCCTTGACTTCAACTCCAAGTCTCGTGTATCACGTTCGTTCCAAAAATCACGCTCCCGAAGGTTTCATTCCGTTTGGAGTCCGTTTGATATTCCTTTTCTTCAAAACACTGAAATAGGCAAGAAAACAGCAATATGGGCTGGGGCTCCGGTTAATAGGTTCGTCCCAAAAATAATATAGAAGTGTATAATAAAGCCCATAAACATCCAAAATAGATAATAAAATAGCATGAATGCTTCATAAATTATAGATAGGTTGCAGACGTATCAGCATTACCAAGCTTAATTCATGCTCGTCCTCGAGTAGGTAAATGATAAAAGAAAGAATTTATGAAGTGTGAATGCTAGCAAGTGCACATGTTTGATCAATGGTAATTTCAGTCACCTTTTCTAGCTTGATTATATGTCATAACAGTAGTTCATCTCATAAAACTTCTCAAAATCAAGTAACAAGCTATTCACATGTTAAAGCATAGACAATAAACTTTCTTGAAAACTAGTAAACTTCATTCTCTGTCGTCAAACAATTGCAATTCATCTTATTTTCAGGAAGGGTTTATGTCAGAGCTTTTATTTAGTGAACTCCACATACTCAACTATCATATAATCTTCCATGATTGCTACCACTCAAAGCATATTCTTAGAACAAATAGCTTCCATCAAACACAGAGAAATATAGGGGTTTAGTGTTTCACCTCCCAACTCACTTATCATATAGATAATTGTCAACAATAATAATTCATGATCAAATATATTTGCATGGCCATATATGCTTAGATCTTTCCCCAACACACGATGCTTGCCAACTAAAGAGTAGGTAGGAATGAGAAGGAATACTATTGACTCTTGCATAAAAGTAAAAGATAGGCCCTTCGCAGAGGGAAGCAGGGATTTGCAGAGGTGCCAGAGCTCGATTTTGAAATAGAGATAAATAATTTTGAGAGGTATGATCTCATCGTCAACATAACAGCCAAGAGTTCCCAATATCTTCCACACTACATACATTATAGGCGGTTCCCAAATAGAATGGTAAAGTTTTTACTCCCCCTCCACCAACAATCACACTCCATGGCTTGTCCGAAACAACGGGTGCCGTCCAACTAACACCAATCTAGGGGGAGTTTTGTTTGCAATTATTTTTTATTTGATTTTGATCTTTTGATCATGGGACTGGGCATCCTGGTTACCAACCATTTTTCTCGTAAATGATGAGTGGATTCCACTAATCTTGAGAATAGCCCACCTAGCATGGAAGATACTACAGCCTCTAGTCGCTACATGAGCGATTCAGGCATACAAAATGGATTATTATTTGAAGGTTTAGAGTTTGGCACATGCAAATTTACTTGGAACGGCAGGTAAATACCGCATATAGGTAGGTATATTGGACACTCATGGAAGAAACTTGGTTCAAGGGATTTGGATGCACAAGTAGTATTCCCTCTTAGTACAGATATTTTGGCTAGCAAAGGATTCTAAAAAGCAAGCACCACATGTTAGAGGATCTATAACAATATAACTTCTATACAAATATACCCAAGCATAGCTTACTACGTTGTCTTCCTTGTCCAATTCCAACTAATTTGCTCAGGTTTGGAAATAATTAATGGGGCTCACAATCATAGAAGATGTCTAAGATAGTATATTTATATGTGAAATCTCTCTTCCTTCAATATTCTTTCATGAATTGTTCAAGTGACCAATAGAATGCTTGCTAACCTTCAATAAATTTACAACCTCTACTTCTTAGATGTGAAGTCATTACTCCCCATGGGATAAGAAAATCAAACATATATAATTTTAGATTTATGACATTCAACTCATTCAACCATTTACTCATAGGATACAAGTGAAGCACACGAGTAAATGAAAAACTACTCCAAAAAGATATAAGTGAAGATCAATGAGTAGTTAAATAATTATGTAACTATGTGAAGACTCTCTCTCATTTAAGAATTTCAGATCTTGATATCTTATCCAAACAGCAAGCAAAGCAAAATAAAATTACATTGCAAGGATAGCACAACTCATGTGAAGAAGCAAAAACTTAGGCTCAACCGATACTAACCGATAGTTGTCGAAGAAGAAAGTTGGGATGCCTAACGGGGCATCCCCAAGCTTAGATTATTGAGACCTCTTGAAATATTATCTTGGGGTGCCTTGGGCATCCTCAAGCTTGAGCTTTTGTGTCTCCTTAATTCCTCTCATATCATGGTTTCTCTATTTCTCAAAAACATCATCCACACCAAACTCAACAAGAACTCGTGAGATAAGTTAGTATAAACCAATGCAAAAAACTTATCATTTTCTACTGTAACAAATCACTAAAATTATTATTCAACATTGCATACTAAATTCCTCTGCATATTTAATACTCCTATCCTCAAATAGAATCATTAAACAAGCAAACATATGCAAACAATGCAAACATAACAGCAATCTGCCAAAACAGTACAGTCTATAAAGAATGCAAGAGTATCAATACTTCCCTAACTCCAAAAATTATGAGAAACATACTACATTATGCAAAAAGTTTCAACATTATATCATTCTCTGAATTTTCTAGGGAATTTTTCCAACAGCGGTAAACTTTTTGTTTTCAAACAGCAACATGTATACTAGCAAAATAAGCATGGTAAAGGCTATCCTTGACATTTTTATTGAAAATAATTATGCAAAACATGATTCTAAATAACAGCCAGAAAATACTAACAAAATAAAATGATGCTCCAAGCAAAACACATATCATGTGGTGAATAAAAATATAGCTCCAAGTAAGGTTACCGATGAATGAAGACGAAAGAGGGGATGCCTTCCGGGGCATCCCCAAGCTTAGGCTCTTGGTTGTCCTTGAATATTACCTTGGGGTGCCTTGGGCATACCCAAGCTTAGTCTCTTGCCACTCCTTATCCCATAGTCCATCGAATCTTTACCCAAAACTTGAAAACTTCACAACACAAAACTCAACAGAAAACTCGTAAACTCCGTTAGTATAAGAAAATAAAACCACCACTTAGGTACTGTAATGAACTCATTCTAAATTCATATTGGTGTAATATCTACTGTATTCCAACTTCTCTATGGTTCATACCCTCCGATACTACTCATAGATTCATCAAAATAAGCAAACAACACATAGAAAACAGAATCTGTCAAAAAACAGAACAATCTGTAGTAATCTGTATCAAACGTATACTTATGTAACTCTAAAAATCCTAAAAAATTAGGAAGTCCTAAGCAATGTGTGTAAACATCCAGATCAAAAATAATCAGATCAGAATCACATTTATGTGAATTATTAAAACTAATTTACTGGGTGCAAAAGTTTCTGAATTTCAGCAGGATCAACACAACTATCACCGTAAGCTATCCTAAAGGTCTTACTTGGAACTTTATTGAAACAAAAGATATAAAACATGATTACTACAGTAGCATAATCATGTGAACACACAAAAACAGTAAGGTTAAATATTGGGTTGTCTCCCAACAAGCGCTTTTCTTTAATGCCATTCTAGCTAGGCATGATGATGACAATGATGCTCACATAAAAGATAAGAATTGAAACATAAAGAGAGCATCATGAAGCATATGACTAGCACATTTAAGTCTAACCGACTTCCTATGCATAGGGATTTTGTGAGCAAACAACTTACGGGAACAACAATCAACTAGCATAGGAAGGCAAAACGAGCATAGCTTCAAGATTTTCAACACATAGAGAGGAAACTTGATACTATTGTAATTCCTACAAGCATATGTTCCTCCCTCATAATAATTTTCAGTTGCATCATGAATGAATTCGACAATATAACCAGCACCTAAAGCATTCTTTTCATGATCTACTTGCATAGAAAATTTACTACTCTCCACATAAGCAAAATTATTCTCATTTGGAATAGTGGGAGTATCGTAAGAGACTTGAATACTATAAATTGTTTCCACATTAAAAGAGTAATGTTCAGAAAAAGGGTAATCATAATCATGACAAGTTTTATAAATATAATCAGCACTACTTTTTATAGCATAAGTTCATCACAATAATCATCATAAGTAGCAACTTCGTTCTCATCATAATCGATTGAAACCTCTCCCAACACTACAAAAAAATACACTTATGTGATGATACGTGTTTGTCACAGTAGGTCGCATTTTCTGTCATGCATGTACATCCATGATGATTTTATGACAGAATCAAGATAGTCATACATGTGCTGCCGTAGAAGTGTTCCATGACATCACCAAAATTATCATCACGGAAGTGTCCACTTCCATGACGATAAATCGCGTGTCACGGAAGTGTTTTTGTCAAGGGTGACCGACACGTGGAATCGACCGTAACGGAACGCCGTTAAGCTATTGGGTCGGGTTTTGGATCCGATAACCCATTAACAGCCCCGACCAATGGGGATTTTCCACGTGTAAAATCATCATTGGCTGGAGGAAACATGTGTCGGCTCATCGCTGGGACAGATGTCATCCACTCATTGGACAGAAGGCGCCTATGATACGTCGACACTTGGCACGGCCCAACAGAGGCCCATTCCTGTGAAAAGTCCGGCCCATTTGACTTGGTCAAAAGGTGGCGGACTGGCCCATGGAAAGCCTGTTAACGGCATGTTCGCATATAGCCCATTTATAGCCCGCTAACCCAAGGCCCGTTATGCCCTATTCGAATTTGGCCTAGTAGCGTCATCTAGGCCATCCAATATGATTCCAGCCCATTTTCACTTCTGGCCCATGTATGGCCCATGACGTCTTTCAGCCCATATGAGGCCCTATGTAACTCTTGTCCTATTATCGGCCCGTGGTGAAACTGGCCCGTAATGAATAGTGTATCACTTTACACCCATTAACAGCCCGTGGTGAAACTGGCCTGTAAAGAACAGTGTATCACTTTATACCCATTAACAGCCCGTTATTCCGTTGGGTCGTTTCCAGCCCATGTTATCTTTCGGCCTTCTCAGAGCCCATTTATTCTTGGGCTCATTTCCAGCATTCGTTTACTTACGACCCGTTACTGTCATTTTCTGCTTGTGGGAGAAATTCAGCCAGTGGTTACAGTCGGCCCGTTTGTGGTCCGTTAATACATTGGGCCATTTTCTAGCGTCATCAAATACGGCCTATTAACGATGGCCCGTTATGGTCGGCCCATGAATGGACGATTCCAACTCTAGCCCATTTACGGCCAGAATGCAGTATGTTTGGCCCATGTGTGGCCAATCGATCATACGGCTTGTATAAGGCCCATTGATGATACGGCCCGTAGAAGGCCCATTGTTTCTATGGCCCGTAGAAGGCCCATTGTTTCTACGGCCCGTAGAAGGCCCACTGTTTCTACGGCCCGTAGAAGGCCCACTGTTTCTACGGCCCATAGAAGGCCCACTGTTTCTACGGCCCGTAGGAGGCCCAGTGTCACTATAGTAAATATTAGCCCATGGTTATTGTGGCCTAGTTTTAAAAAATAGGTTATTGCAGCCACTAGCAAACCGTGGAAAAAGAACTGCACTGACTACAAGCAAACAAATGAACAAGACAACAAGGAAATAAATAAGCAAGCAACTTATGCTAGGCTATCACGACTATTACACATATTACATCCACTAGGCATCAAAGTTTGCCACCAGTGCAAATATAGGGAACACAACAGCATATAAACACCGCAGCAAAACAAGTCCAGAACTGAAACCACTTCAGAAGAGCTCAAGAAACAATATCCTGGGTACCCATAATGCTGGCAAGATGCTTAGCAAGCTTATTAACTTTCTCTTATTTGGCGCTTAAGTCCTCCAGCACTTGCTGTTGCCCCAGAAAGTATGCATCTGAATTCTGCATGGACTTCCTCAGTCCTTCGGCTTCCTGTCGCATAACATTTGATCGATGTCTTTCAACTTGAAGTTGAGACTCAAGAAGTCGAACTGATTCAGGCAACGTGTTCGAAGAGCTGGTGCCAGCAGTGGTAGCTAGTAACTCGAACACTACATCAAGACAGGACTTTGGGGTTGTCTCAGTGTCTTCAATATAGTTTTTATCAGCTTTCTTGGAGACCAACAGGGATGTCTCACTATCTTGAACCTTATTTGCATTACTTCCTTTACCATTGCATAACGGGGCACTCTTCTCCAATATTTTATCCGCGTTCTAAAAGAGAAACAAACAAACACATCTCGGGTTTACAATGTAGTATATGAAACTCATTTTGGTAAACCAGTTCAGTAGTAAGGTGGACAGGATAACAGCATGAAACAAACACATACCTATGTAGTATGGTCACTATATGGTCTATATCATTCTAGTTTATGTTGCCAAATCAAGATAGATACAGTTCGAATCATATCTATTTAAGACAAAGCAGCATAGACAAAATATAAGTGTGGGAAACTACACAGCAATAACAACACTTGTAATGTGCATGGCATGAGAACATAATTGTTTATTCAATTGAAACTAAAATCAACATAGAGCAAGTCACAACAGCAAATAGCCAAACACGTTGAAGAAACAGGTTTAAAACATACCTGTTGCGCCATTGGAGTTTCAATTGCATCCTTCAAATTTGAAATTAGTTGGTATCAGTAAATGCAGTGATGCAAGAGCAAAGTAATATGAACCATAGCTACGAAACCTGACCTGAGAATGATTCTTCTTCTGCTTTAAGCATTGACTTCGGGTTCGGAGTGGTGGTCCTCGTGATTTGGGCACTGCAGTTGCCTTACTAACTGCTCATGTTTGGGTGCTATGTGGTGCAGACGGTGATGTGTCAACGGGAACTGGGTGTCTATCTGCCGGGGTTGGGGTTAGAAGGGGTGTAGCTGGTTCTCTGTCCAACTGGGTAGGGGTACAATCTGCATGAGTGTGGGTTATGTGTGGTGGGGCTGGTTCTTGGGCAAGTACAACCGTGGTTCTATCTGCATCGACAGGTAGCACGATCTTTTCTGAAGGCCATGTTTTTAATCCCACAGATACTGCCATCACTCCCTCCAATTGAAATGGCTGATAAACAAGAAAATTAATTGAATGTACAGACATTGTAAGATAGATATGTGCAATGGATAGTAGGGAAGAAAACAGGGCATGAAATAATTCACATTTATGTTGTCTAAGCAAATAGAATAGCAGGACATAATTTCACATATATGATGGCTAATTAAAAAGGATAGCATGACACAATTTCACATGTATGATGGCTAACTAAACAGATAGAATGACATACTTCAAAATATGATGACTATGTAAACAGGATGACATGATATAACTATACGATGTGTCTATTAATGTGGTTGGCATGCCATAAATCACAAACATGCAGTCGATGGAAACATGATGGCATGATATAATTCACGGATAGAATGACATAATTTAAAATATGATGACTATGTAAACAGGATGAGATGATATAACTATATTGTGTCTTTAGAAAATGGGTTTGCATGCCATAATTTAGATACATGTTGTCTATGTAAACATCATGGCATGAAATAATTCAAATATATGATTTATATACTAAGGAAGTGAGCAGAGGGCAATCTCATATATGATGTGTCAACTAAGGAGATGGCATTCAATATTGTGTATATGATGTAAAAACTAAGCATTGCAATACAACATATGCATTATATGAGTAATATAACCCTGCCAAGTTTGAGCATACACCTCAGGGGGATAATAGGACTGGTCATCTGCCTCTGAATCCTCCTCTAAAGAGCTATCTGTAACCAACAAGATATCTGCTTCAGCTGGTAGCATTGTCTGCTCTGAAGATATTGTTTTCACTCCAGATTTCTCCATCACCAATTCAAATGGCTGATGCACAGGAAGAGCAGTTGAATATAGAAACATTGTCGACAAAAGCAATGAGAAATACAAAAAAAGGACGGCATGATATAATTCACATATATGACGCTTGCCTAAACAGCATGGCATTGCATAATTCACATACATAATACCTTGCAACAAGATAACATTGCATAATTCGCATACATAATGTCTTGCAACAAGATGGCATTGCATAATTCACATATATGGTAATTAGACACTAAATAGGTGGCATTCACACAAAGCATGTCTAAACTAAGCAAATGACATAGCAATGCAAGATACCATACGCACGATATGAGCAATATAACCCTGCCAAGTTAGGGCCTGCACCTCGGGGGGAAATATGACTGGTCATCTGTCTATGAATCCTCCTCTGAGGAGCTATCGGTAACCAGAAAGACATGCGCTTTGTCAGATAGCATTGTATGCTCTGAAGACCTTGTTTCCACTCCAGATTTTTCCATGACCATGCTGAATGGCCGATGCACAGGAAGAGTAATTGAATGTACTAAAATTGTTGACAAATTTAATACGTAATAAAAAATGATGGCATGATATAATTCACATATAAGATGACTGGCTATCCAGAGTGGCATTGCAAAATTCACATATATGATGCCTGGCTAGACAAGATGGCATTGCATGATTCACATATACGATAAAGAAACTAAACAGATGGCATTGACACAAAGCATTTCTAAACTAAGCAGATGACATCTTTAATGTATACAGTAAGCAATGCAAGGCACCATATGCATGATATTACCAACATCAGCATGCCAAGTTAGAGCGAAGACCTCATGGGGTAAATAGGAGTGGTCTTCTCCTTCTGAATCCCCCTCAGAACAGTTATCTTCCTCTTGATTACGATCCAAAATGGGTGGAGGGGGGCTGCCTTTGCGCCCACCATGGAACGACGTCTGCATGAAATTTTATTGCCATGCAAGGCTCGTCTTTTTTGCTCTACATGATCAGTTCCATTGTGTACAATAACTGGCATGAATAGGAATAAAACATAGTGAGATTATGTAAGGAGTGCATGCACAAATCCAGAGTGATGGTAGCAAACGGTGGATAGACCCAAAACCAATGATAGCAGGCAGATAATAGCTTTAGTTAAAAAATACAAATAATGGCTCCTTTAATGTTTGTTTGCACCCAACATGAAACTCATAGTAGACACCAGAAATTAACCAGATAGTAGATAGATAGTACTGATTGCTGCCCAATATGTACCCCACAACCATTTAAAAACTCAAGTTCCAGCATTAGTTTGGACCTGACTCGGAGTCTAATAGGTGAACACAACGATAATGTAGCATGTCATCATATTAAGCGACGCATAACATAAGCAGACACGGAAGAGTGTGACCTCTCTTGCGGACCCGTGTAGTCCTCAAGGTCATCTGCTCAGTTGATGATGGTAATGCAGTTGTCGTGGCTGCCGGCGGCGGGGAAGAAGATCTGAGGCGGCGAAAGACAGTCTGGAGAGCGGATCCCTATTGTGGTGAACCCTTCCGTCATTGGAGCAACTGAGCTAGGGTGGAACACAGTGCCGCAGGAGCAGGACAAACCACACAAGGTTTTCTTTGACACATATCTGTAACAGAAGTAATTGAGTAAGGGCTTGTTTGTATTTGAGGATTCGAACAATGCAGGGATAGGAAATAGACAGGAATACGATAGGAATGCACGTGCAAAACAGAGAATTTAAAAACACAGGATTTCTGTCAATCTGGGTGTTTGATTCACAACAATTGGAAGATCAGAGGATGCAAAAAAGCATGGTGAGATTAAGTCAAACCACAAGAAAATGTACTGTTGTAATGCTATTATGCTATTATCTCTTAGTCTTGTGATTGATGAATAGGAATATAAAAAGGAGGATAAGTGGAAATTAGAATTCCTACGGTTTTTCTTTCAAGGAGACACTAAAGAAACAAATCCTACAGTTTTCCTTTGCTCCATTCCTTTGCACCAAATTCATGAAAAGTAGTACCATAGGAAACTTTCCAATTCCTATGTTTTTCATTCCCTTTTCCTTTCAAGCACTAGCAATTCTAGTAGGCAGGCTTGAGCAAGGAAAATACTACACTAAAAAAATGTTTTTGTGCTACTTCTATTACTTTGGACCCAGGCCACTGCCATACTAGCTCAACTCCGAGGCCCATCGACAAATGCACAGCTCAAACGCGCAGAGATAAATAATGACGGCGTTCAAGAGAGCCCATCACGGATAGCTAAGTTGCCTAGTACCTCACTGCTTGTCATATAGTAGGATAAAATAATCATATTTCCCGTTACTACGAGTGCTCAGTGGACAATATATATAACATGTAGAGTAAAAAAGAGATGCAACAAGTGTACAACCTCTTTGGTGAAGCTATGTCAATCTCAGCGTGATTGGGTTGGCCGGTGAGGATGCTCCGGCTGACTTTGCTGTCGGAGGAGGGGAAGAAGATCTTAGGCGTCTGGAGATGGAGCCCGAGGTACTGCTCCGCTGTGATGGAGGGTTTCGTCGTTGGAGCAGCTCGGGTGAGTTGTACGACGCCGAGGCTGAAGCAGGACAAGAGAGACAATGAACAACGTTAACCTGAGTGGAATTCTAATAGCATCTCCAATACATGAACCAGAAAGTGCTAGATATAAAATACATCAGCCACTCATCTCTGAACTTAACTGTCGAAACTAAATTTAACTGTCGAAACTGAATTTAACTGTCGAAACTGAATTAACTGTCGAAACTAAATTTTGCTGTCGAAACTGAATTTTGTTGTCGAAACTGAACGCACTAGCAAGGTGAGACTACACATCGGTCGACTGACTTTTTCATCTCTGGTCAGTCGATTTTTCAGCCATTGGATACGAAATCAAGGGCCTGCGATTCATCTTCAACCTCCACCCCCCTGAACCGCCAGCCACCACCGGCTAAACAGCAGCCCCCGCCACCCGCGGCCGGCGGTGCGCCGCCCCGCCCGCCCTGAAAACACTCCCCACCGCCGGTCCGGCGCCGCCCCAGCCATCCCTCTAGCCCCTCCCTCCCCCCCCCCCCCCCGTGCCGAGCTTTTTCTCCAACGATCCCCACGCCACCGCCCCGCCAACGCCCCGCCACCATCGGCGACCACCGCCCCCACCCTAAACCCTAAGATAGATAGTGGGGTACCTCTTCAGAAAGCCCCCTCCCCGCTGCGGCTGGTTCTTCCTTCACCCCGGCGAGCCCCCCCCCCTCCCAACCCCCTGAAAATCGACTGACCCAAAAGTCGATTCAGTTGACTGAAGTGTAGCTAAATCGGAGCAGCATCGCAAGCAAGAGCAAGAGCGAGAGCAGCAGCGCGAGCAAGAGCAATAGCAAGAGCAGACCAGGCAGGGGACCGAGAGCAAGAGGAGAGCAGCAGCAGCTCCTACTGATGTGGACGTTGTCGCTGAGGGAGCGACGCCGTGGAGGAAGTGGCCGGCGACGCCGCCGTGGATGGAGCCGCGCCGTGTTGGCTCGGGACCGAGCGCCGGCAGCACCGTGAGATCGAATCAAGAAGAAAATGCGGCGATTAGTGTACAACCTCTTTGATGGCGCCGATTAGGCCACAGCTTCATCCGAGGAAACGGTGATGATGATGCTCTTTCGGTGGTGCAGGTGAAGACGGAGGTGTGGGAATGGAGGTGGCACGAAAGACGAGGGGAACATCGGGGCAGCTCCTTGGAGGTGGAGGACGGGGTGGCTGAACTGGCTGGACGACGAGATCGATGACGGATCCTCATCCGGTACGGTGGATGAGGGACGTTGAGGTGTTGTTGTGGATGATGTCGTCGGGGAAGAGGCTCCGACTGGGTGGCGGATGGAGCAGGGTGTGGGGTTTCGTCGTGGGTTTTCGCGGCTTCGGTGTACGAATGGGTGGGTGGATGGGATGGAAGTGGGGAACCATGGCTTAGGGACGCGCTTGTCCAAAATATGTGGTAAGTTACGAAAGTACCCCCACCGATTTGAGGCGGTTCTTTCGGTTCAGGGGTACCACGGGCATTTCGCGTGTTGGGATTTCACAGGAGGTGGGAGTTTTAGCGCGCGTTGTAATTTCGGAATAGCAAGGTGCGGGTTGAGATGGAGGGAGTTATCGGAGCACAACAAGACAAAGATATATCTTAAATATTTCAGGCTAACAAGGCGCGGGTTGAAGAGGCGGGAGTTTCGCAGCATGATAGACACAGACGCTAGCTTGAATTTTCGGCATAACAAGGTGCGGATTGAAATTTCGGAAGAACAAGCTTAACGTGTACTAAAAAAAAAGACAATTTGCACCTGAACACACACAACACACACACAAACATCATTTAGACTAGAGTAAGGTACACGTGCATTGCACGCATGAGATTTGGCAACCAAATTATGAATAAATTAAGGACAGTATAACCGCACCTAAAGCGAGCCCTCTCAGCGCATCGCGTTTCTGGCCGTTCGTTTACGCGAACTGGACATTTTTTATCGTCAGATCTCCTCTTTAAAGCTATCTGTCCCGCATCTGATGAAAATTTGGCCGGCTGTCCTGTGGGCCGCTGCTCCGCAGGCCGAAACGTAGCCCTGTGGTTAACTGGGCTATCAGCCAGCCCATTCCAGCCCACGCTGAGGTACCGCATGGCGACCGACGGTGGTAGGGTAGGGTAGGGCGGTGTTGCCTCACATGGCGACCGACGCGACCGGCCGGGTTGCATCGCTGGGCGACGCCACCAGGCGGTACCCGGGGCAGTGGATCGTCCCCTGTCGATTCGCCTCCAGTTGCCGGCGATTCGGGAATCAATCCATAGTTGCAGCGGACCATTATAATGGCAAATTGGCAATCGATGGGCCGCACTCAATGGTGGCCAAATAACTGGGGTCAGTTACAATATCCATTCAATTGCGTCCATTTAATCTCCATCGTGGAGCTTCTCCTTCCTCATTCTCGTTCTTTTATTTGCGCAAATCCTTCGCCGGCAGCCATGGTTGACACCCAGGTCGATAATTAGTCTCCGCTTCTGGCCTTCTACAAGTGTTCCCTCGTTGGTACCTCTACTCTCCCCAAAATTCTGCATGGATTTTTTTTCAATTGATGATGTTCTTTGTGCTCCCAAATGAGTGTAGCTTCCATTGAGTTCCACGGGATTCACTGGATTGGCTCATTCTTCTATATTGAGGTCGTCAGAGCGGCGCCTTTGTCTGCGCCTGCCCCCTGCTGTCCTCTTCTCCTTTCTTCCACAAAAGTGCAGCAGGGAGCGTCTTTTCCTCGAGCCAGCGACAAGCTCATCCCCAGGTCAGTGACGCACTACATCTCTGAAGCATTCGTCTGGTTTTCAAGCCATATTTGGAGTCCTCGGGCGCGTCGTCGCCAAATCCTTTTGGTTCGCAGTTTCGCACTGTTGCTGTTGTCGGCAGAATCTGGGCACAGTAGTGATGGCGACCATGTTGGGGTCGGATCGACGCGACCGATGGTGTCTCATGGCCACCGTGCTTCAGGTCCGACCGACACGACGCTCCTTGCTGGGCGACCGAACGGGGTCCTGGTCGGTGAGGCAATAGGGCGGTGGCCAGGGCCATGAACAGCCGCTGTCGATTGAAATTCACTCGCCATTGATTCGTTGAGGTTTTAGTAGGGATCGATTAATGGCAATTGATGTGCCGGCTAAACTGAAGATTATTGCAGGTCTGACGATTCATGTTTTTTTACTTCAATTCACTCGTGCGCATATACGATCCAAAGTGCTATTGCTCCTTCCCTACCCCCCTCACTTCTGAAAACCACTCTCGTGCAGCCATGGGTGATGGTTCATTCCTTCATCTCCTCTGCACCTGATTCTTCATCTAATCCAATTTTTGAAATTTATTTTACTCATACTGTTCTTTGTACTGACAAACTATGCAGGTTCTCTAGGTTTACCTTGTGATACTCTCCTCTCTAATGCCTCTCGCCTGTTCAATTCATGTAGATTTCTCAAGGTGTTGCACCTTTCTAGAACGACTCCCCTTTGGATCTAGTGGTTTAGTTTGCTTGAGCAGTCATGCACAAATCACTTGTTGGGAGAAGTTCCACATCGGCTCATGGAGGCGGCACGGTGGTCAGTCACGTGGACAGTGCGGACCAACATTTGTTCCTATGCTCAGCTCCCCGCAAGGATTCCCTCAGGTAACAACTCGCAACAATTAGATCCTATTCTAGAGCATTACAATATATTGTACTTTTGATGACCACTATTGTTTCCTAATAGTTGCCAATCAGAGATGAATGAGTTAATAAAGGGACATATAATGTACAAATTTATGCCCACTGTGAGCTGCTTGACATATGATGCCAAATTTTGTTATGTTCTTTGGCTATTGGGATGTACTAGCTTTTTTAGTATTCTAGCATTCCAGTGGACTTTTCACAGTAGCTACTGCTGCTACTTCTGAAGATTTGTGTGTTCCTTGATGATTCAGAGTGATGCTCCAGGTCAAAGTAAGATTAGAAAAACCATTACTTCATTTCAAATAATTCAGGCAATATACTCTAGATGAAATCCCTTTTGCAATTGGAATTTATATATTATGTAGTTGTTCAGAAAGGGACGTCCTATATATACTCTAATGTTTTGTAGCGTGCAATGAGTGGAGAAATTCACCCATAGGACATAAATGATTATGTATCTTCCGGTTCTCTGCTCGCCGGTGTTTCATGGTGGCATGCAGTTGCCACACCTTCACCCCAGCCTGTTGCCTTGTGCCTCGAGTCATGCAATCACTCTGACTACATAGCGTCTGAATTCAAGTTAATGTTGTCTTCATTTGATGTTAGGATTAAGATGGATTAGTTGGGATTTGGAAACATGGCTATTCCGAGCAAGGTAATACATGAGGTTATTCCCTTTTTAAGCATCACCGCAAGGAGGGTCTTAAAGCGAAGCTGTTTGTATCCTTGTATGGCAGACGCCTTAGGTAGAGCTTCCGGCACTTAGGGTCTGAAACAATGATGAATCACAAGATGCATTTACTGGAAAATAATGATGTAGGCAGAGAATGAGAGGAAACTGATTTGTGTTTTTGTTGCCTTTTGTTGCTCGGTTCAGTCAGTTCCTTCTATTCCATGTAAAATGGTAATACAATTTTTAAGCCCCAATGAAGAAAAAATTATAGTGATGTTGGAATTCGTATAAAGAAATTATCTTTTGGCCTAATTACATTCGTGTGTTGGAAGATATTATTATTATATGTGTTAGCACGAACAATACGATTAGTAAGCATGTTATGTGCCTTGCTTTTGATGTAATAATCAAGGCTCTTGATTTTCTTAGATAGTACTCCCTCCGTCCGAAAATACTTGTCATAAAAGAAAACAAAAAGGGATGTATCTAGATGTATTTTAGTTCTAGATACATTCCTTTTCATCCATTTTGATGACAAATATTTCCGGACGCCTCCCTCCGTTTCTAAATGTAAGTCTTTTTTAGAGATTCTACTATGGACTACATACGGATGTATATAGACATTTTTAGAGTGTAGATTCACTTATTTTGCTTCGTATGTAGTCTTTTATTGGAATCTCTAAAAAGACTTATATTTCGGAACGGAGGGAGTACTTCTCATGCCCTCTGGCAGTCTGCCATATTAGATGTATCCACAATCATAGAAATTTTGGTGCAGTGTTTCTGATGCCTATTTGAGGTCTGCATCTTCTCCAGTTCGCTCTACGTCGTCGTACAATCTGTTTTCCAAGTATAATATACTGTCATGCTGCCTTCTTTCATCGTTATACATTTCAATTTTATATTATGTTTAAGTCCATGTTTGTGTGCAAGTGCAACAAGCCTGTACTATGCTTGAACGAAAATGTACATAGACATCCATTATTTTACCGTGGATATTGGATATGTTTGCTTATCGCACTGCCATATTTATATCCAAGCTTATGTTGATGGAACTTGTAATGTTGCCCCAATGAAGATGATTTACATACAATTATTTTTTTAAATAAAGAGAAGTACACGTCATCGAAAGCATAATATTTTAAAGCATCGCAAGAAAATGTGTACCAACAATGTTATATCCTTAACAACCAAGAGCCAAAATAGATGGGCGCAGCAACGCGCGCCATCAATGATCTAGTACCACATTATAGCATGTAAGCTTTGAGTCATATATGCATGATGTAGATGTTCGTTTAATTCTTATAGTTCATTTCATTCAAAACCATCTAGTTTTTATAAGAAAGCTAATCTATTTTAAGATTCATGGAATAGTGCGTTGTAAGACATAAAGTAAAACCAAATAATGGCAAATCTTGTAGAAAAACATTTGCGCAATTCTGATAAAGAAGATTCTAGAACTAATAAGAAGTGCTTTTGTTTTGATGTTTGTGCATTATGCTTAAGTTCAACTATGGAGTCTTCTAGATTATACATATGGCAAAATCTGGTGGAATCTAGATGATATCCAACGGCCAGTAGTGCTCAAATTTGCCATCCTTGGACCATCGGATTCGCCTCATCCAACAACCATATTTCAAATTTAAAGTTACCCGCACACAATATAAAAAATATAAAATATAATATATATAGGGGTATAGATATAGATATGTGATGCGAAAGCCGCCCATCATCTCTAATTAAAATAGTGTTTCCATGCACGGATGCGACGTGGCCAAATGATGTCTGCCATTGGTATCTCAAATTCAAATCAGTCTGACCTTGTTCAATGTGTATACATTACAACATGCTCGTTTCCAAACCACACCGCGCAGATCTCCGTTATATTCATGCATGCATGGGTTTCAAACATCAGGATCTCTTATTCAAATATTTGAATTCAACTTTACATTGATTATGACCCCACCTAGTCTTTTACACCCACACAGTCGTCTTCTCTTTATAATTGTACCACTAACTTCCTCTCGTGCATGCATGCACACACACTACCAGTCGGCATTATCCATCGCACACATGCAATCTTTTTCTTCAGGTCGGTCTCCCACGAAGGCACACACCCACACACATCCCCCTCTCCATCATATCAGGCATTCTTTATCTCTCACGCGTGCATGCGCAACAATCGATGTTCTTTTATGTATGTGTGTATATAGCTAGGTCTTTCATAGTTTTCCACACAAACCGATCAATCGATATATCCAGTGAGGTCTCACCCTCTTTCCCACGTCCACATCGATCAATCTATACCTCTCTATATAGGATTAACATATATAGCTAATACACTCACATTAATTATATATCCTACATCCCCCTCTCATCATCCATGCCTTCCGCTTCATCTCTCAGACGCGTGCATGATGGCGAAGACAGGGGGCAGTAAGGGCCCTGCCCCTCCCCCCCTAACATCACCATATATCGAGGCTAATATGAATGTGATCATTAGACAATTGCTGCTAAAAATGGTTTAAGTTCATGAACTGACCCTCCTCGTAAAGGATTAGCAATGCTTGGCCCCCTAGCTCATTTATTTTTCATGGCTCCGCCACTGCGTGCAACATCACACGTTCTCACCCCCTCTCTCTAAATATCGATCTCGCACTTGTGCATTCCTTCATAGTCTCCCTCCACTCGGCCCCTCGCACCATCTTCTAGCCCCCCACCATATTTTGCCACATGTACAATCTAGCAGACTCCATGGTTGAACTTAAGCATAATGCACAAACCTCAAAACAACAGTGGTTCTCTTTTGTTCTAGAATCTTCCGCATCATAACTGCCCAAACTTTTTTTCTAGTTGAATTGACATTATTTGTTTTTACTTTATGCTTTACAACGAACAATTCCATGAATCATAAAATAGATTAAGGGCTTCTTTGATTCAAAAGATTCTCAAAGGAATTTTGGAGGATTCTAATCATTAGGAATTTTTCCTATCTTGGTTGTTTGATTCGTAGGATTGTAAACCATAGGAATTTTTCCATATGATTCATTTGCATTAGATTTCATAGGAAACATCCCATCCACTCAAACCTCTTTGAAAGAATTCTGCGTTTTTTCTATGCACAATCAAACACTCGTACAATCGTGTAGGATTCAAGACGACATTCCACTATAATCCCATGTTTTTCCTATTCCTGCGTTCTTAGCTTTTTTATAAAAACTAATTGATTTTGAATGAGATGAACTATAAGAATTAAACGAAGGGCTTCATCAGGCATATATGACTCAGAGCTTACATGCTATAGTGTGGTATTTATTCATAATTTGGTTGCAAAATCTGATGCATGCAATGCACGTGTACCTTACTAGTACTTCGAGTATGTGCAAAACACGTAAATTAGAATACCAATGGCACACTACACAGTGTCTCTCTTATAGTTCATGAAGCCACGTGGCACATGTGGAGGCGTTGTCGCGACCTCCTTGCGTGGATTGATCACAGTGACGTGCTGCTAGTTCCAAAAGAATGTACTCGTCCTCCCTGAGCCATACTGGCGGTACATGCATGAAGTGAAGATGTGCACGCACGCCACGCACACACTCATTCCCTCGCACGCACACGCGGGTACATGGGCGGACGCAATTTTGTACCAAGATCCACCCCATGTGATAATTTGACGCATGTAAAGTCGTTCACTTCATTGATGGTCAATTAATACAGCGCATGCAAATTGAGTGGATGTGAGGGCGGAAGAAAGACATTACTACTCCACTGCGCGCATGCGAGTAGTTAAATCATGGGTTGCTAGTAGTACTTCCATTGGTCTCCTTCATATTTTGTGCCAATTTTTGACAGTAACATAATATTTACGCATTTGAGCAGTGTAGTACTTGAAATTTATGTTCCGCTAAACTCATCGGGAGCCGTTTCGGGCCTCGAAACCAAAACCATCAATTAATCTTTACCTTGTTCCCATCACATTCGAAAGCCTGCTCACACCTACTAGTACGTACCAAACCTGAACGTTCTCCCACTATGCAGGTATTAGTACTAGTCCTAGTACTTAGGTTATAAAAAGGGGAACTACCTAACCGAAAATTACTCTACCTTTCCTCCTCATAAGTGTTTCTTCTTCGTCCGTCGTTGCCATGGCCGGTGAGCAGAGCTCTAGGTCGAGAACTACTCGTAACAAGGGAGCGGCAACCAAGGCTGCGGAAAAAAAAGAGAGGGTTCGCCGCCACGCAGAGACCTCGAAAGATCTCTCACGGGCAGCCGATGGCTCCCAGGAGCACCCTAGCCGCGGAGGCGAACATGCCGAGCTTGCGGAGCTGGAGTCGTTATCCCTCGACGGCATGCCCGATCAACTCAATAAGCACCTCAATAAGCAGAAGGAGTTCATCCAAGGCTTGATGGAGTTGCTGAAGGAGAGCCTCGACGACATGCCCGCTGAGCTCAATAAGCAGGGGGAGTTGACCGCCGGCTTGGTGATGCTGCTGAAGAAGAGCATTGCCTCGAAAAAGAAGGCGATCGGTGAAATCCTGCGACTTTAGGAGGACAAGGCGAAGCTCTACCACGAGATCGGCCTGTTGAAGGAGAAGAACGCCGGCTGGAAGAAGTTGCATGAGAATAGTAGTTCATCCATGAAGATGTTGCAGGCCCTCTTCATGGAACAGAAGGAGGAGTTTGCGAAGCTCCGCATCGAGCACCCGGCTGCTGTCAAGGTACGTAATGCAGCCGTGGAACAGATGATGAAGGCTCGCGTCGAGAAATCCCGCGTCATGGACAGAATGAAGAAGATGGCGGAGGAGACGCGCAAGGAAATGAAGGTCGTGGAGGCGATGAAGAAGCAGTTATGACTCCGCGGTGAATTAGATCATTTGGGGGTGATAATCTTCCTTCTTCTTTTGCTCTTGTGTTTCATCTTTGCTTCGGGTGTTTCGCTGCACGTGTCACATTCTCTGTGAGGCATAAATAGAACAATGCTCTCTTTTTTAGGGAATGAATAGAACAATGCTAACAATGAGATGACTAGCAAATTAGATCATTTTTATCGCCATATGGCACTGGACTGCCGTGTTTCGTGCTCCTCCGTCGCAGTACTACTCCAATGTAAAACTTGAGTATATCGCACGGTTCTTTGCTCCTACTCAGGTCGTCGACGCATTTATACGAGAAGTAAAATCACAAGGCCCCGCCTTTCAGCAGTAATGAGTCGTCAAATCACAAAGGCCCTCGCCTCTCGTAAAACCGACCAAGCTAGACTGCCCCGCCCTCTAGCCTTTAAAAAATGTATACATTTGTACAGTAGTAGTATCGATGGATTGCGCCATGGAGCAAAACATGAAATTAAAAAAAGGTGGTACATATAGAGAGTGTTCGTCGCCAAATTATGCATATAGTACTATTAAAAAGGCTAGTCACAATAATGGTGTCCAGCACAACCCACCCCTCAAATAAAACTAAGCATCCTGGAATTCTTTGACAAAACTAAGCACCCTGAAATTATTTGACAACTAAACTGCTGGCTATATGATGTTGGCCATATATATTGTACGTATATAATGTGAAGAAACGAGTGGTAGTACTATACCAACTAAAAGATGAAATATAAGAAATACTAGTATGTATGTACTGAAGAGTTAAAGTAACGAGAAGAAACATAACATAGTTCTACTGGGGGCTCAGCACAACACACCCCTCAAATTAAATTAAGCACACCTGAAATTAAACTTTGCAACTATTCTGGTAGACACTGCATTAGAACCACCATGAGCAACGACACTGCCACCTTACTCGGAGTCCTCGTCCACGTCCTCGACTTCGTCCTTGTCCCTCTTCCTCTTGGCCGATACTTCTTTGCTTGAACCGCACACTTGGATGTTGCTCTTCATCCAACCCTTGTAGATATTGAAACAAAGGTAGCCATCCATTGCAGCGTAGTGGATGTGGTCTATATCTAGTACATTCCGCTGCCATGCATAACGATGAAACGTGTGTGGAGATTTCTCCAGTTTACCGTACGAAGGATGAACCATGGCTCCTGCCAGGGTCAGCGTTGAAGGTTGACGAGAGGACACCAGCCGATTCTTCTGGAGGTCGAAGGTGTTGCCTACAACGAGGCCTATCCGACCCAGGACTTCTTTGTCGTTACCAAAGTCTACAGTAACGAATTTGACTAGGTTGCTCTCGAGGAAGTCCTTCAAATCTAGGCATTCAACGTCGGCATGGCATATGTGGTAGACCAAGCATAAGTCATGCACGCAAACCTAGATCACGGCGGGCTTCTTCCTCTCTTCGTCCTTTAGATCCTTCTCTCGTCCCAGGACTGTGGTGTACTCAACATCTAGCCCAGCGACCCACTCATCATCTAAGTCCTCAAACATGCTTTTGAAGCGAGAAAGGCATTTTTTCACCGTCGCGGAAGAACGGGTGTAGATGACGTTGAACTCATCACCGGTGATGGTTCTAACCTTGTACTCACCGCCGATCGTGGAGATTTGGGACACCATGGATTTGGGAGGAGGGTTAGGATTAGTGGAACTGCCGTAAGAAGGCATGTTTGTGAAGCTAAGCAAGTCAAGAACAAGTTCATAGCATGCAAGGATCAACTACAACAAGCTTGGCCAAATTGAATAACACGTAAACAATCTGCCAGGAAACATTTTGAAGCAAAAGTAGAGCACGAAAATGACATGCTAGACTACTCCATAATTGCAACCAGGACCATGGATGGATAGAGCATAACCATGTTTTCAAAACACCCTTACAGAAGTATCTCAAAATATGCATGGATCTCTCTGTAACAACATGTTTACATGGCATCAAAATTACAGCAGAACAGGGACTAAAATCAGCATTAACACGAAGCCTAGTTTGCATGCTTGTGCTAGTCACCAATTGATCACAAAAATACATGGTAAGCACCCCTGTAAATATGGCATGGCATAGTTCGAAACACATGTAGACATCAACCTCATAGGATGCACACATCAATCATGGCAAAAATGACAAAAGAGCTCGTTCTGTTAACAGACAGCAGAAAACAACATGAGGCACTCTTGCAACAATGATTCAGGCATCAAGATGACCTCAAATGAATATGATGCAATGGAATGAAATGATGTACTCTTCGAGACAAACAATTTGACATATTACACGTGCAAAACGGAGCTACGGATACAGAGATACGGCAGGTCAAACATGGCATGATTATTACGCAGAAACGGGGACTTAGCAGTTTTCAGAGGGGGGAAAGTCAACCTTCGGCACGGATTCCGAGGCAGGCCGGATTTTGCCGGAACTTCGCCGGAGGGAGGCCGGAATGCTCGGGGGGGGGCGCGGGCGGAGCGGGGAGATGGCCCCAGACCGGATCGGGCCGGATCCGGCCGAAGGGGAGGCGGATCGGCGGCGGGGCGAGGGTGGCGGCCGAGCTCGGCGCCGGGGACGGCGACTGGCGGCGCGGGAGAACACGGCGGCTGGGGGGAAGCCATGGCGCGGAGGCGGACCATTCCGGCGAGGCGGAGGAGCTGGCGGCGGGGCGCGGCGCGCAGGACCGAGGGGCGGCGAGGCGGCGTGGTCGGGGGCGACCGGCGGCGGGCAGATCCGGCTACTCGCCGGCCGGAGGCGGGCCGGACTGCGACGGGGAGGCGGCGGAGCGAGCGGGCGGCGGCGCGGCCGGGTGCGCGGGCCGGGCGGGCCGGGCCCGGGCCCCGCGGGCCGCGGCGGCGCGGACGGCGGCGGCGTCCATGTGGCGCGTGAGGATTGGCTGAGGGGGCGGCAGCGGACATGTCCGGCCCAGATCGGACATGTCCGGCGGGCGAGAGGAGTGGGGCTAGGGTTAGGGTAGGAAAACATCCGCGAATTTCGTGGGGGAGGGCATATTTATAGATAGAAGGAGCTAGGAGAGTCCAAATGAGGTGCGGTTTTCGCCCACACGATCGTGATCGAACGACCGAGAGCATGGAGGGGAGTTTGATGGGTTTTGGGCCACTTTAGAAGGGGTGTTGGGCTGCAAAGAGAGAGAGGCTTTACGGTTACCCGGTTAACCGTTGGAGTACCAAACGACCTCCAAATGGCACGAAACTTGACATGCGGTCTACCGGTGCTATACCAAGGCCGCTTGGCAAGACTCGGTCCATTCCGAGAAAGTTTAACACCCGCTCACAACGAGAGACAAAAGGGGAACGCCGGAGGGCATAGGAGCGCCGGATTGCAAAACGGACAACGGGGAAAATGCTCGGATGCATGAGACGAACACGGATGCAAAATGAAATGCACATGATGACATGATAAAATGCAACACGCAAGGAAATGACAAGGAAACAAAGGCGAATAACTGGCAGACACCTGGCGCATCGAATCCATGGCGTTACAACACTCCACCACTACGAGAGGATCTCGTCCCGAGATCTAGGATGGCAGCGAAGGGAAAAGGAAGAGGACGAGAAGAGGTAAAGCTAAGTTGCTTCTTTGACGAATGAGTGAAACCACAAACCTTGAGAGGTTGAGAAATACGAAAGAAAGAAAACAACAAAGATGAACAAGATTGCAAACAATCTGTTAGAAAAGAGGAACAAGGAACAATCGAGAACCTTGTAGGTTGCAAACACATGAATGACGAGCACAATGGACAAGAAGGAATTGAAACCACTCTGGTTGAAACGAGATAAGAATGAATAAGAATGATATAATTTGGCAGCATTCCGACTGTAAATGGAAGGAATTGAACATGAACTTGAGAAGATGGGATGATACTTGATGAAGACATGACACAAAACCTCCGGAAAGAATTGAAAGAGTATTAAATGAAAAGAATTTAGAAGGATTGAATGGAGTTGTTGAGAAAATCAACAACGAAAGAATAAGCTTGTTGTGGACTTATGGAAAACATCTCAAAATTATGAGGTGATCACCGACCACTAACAAAAAACAATTGCTTGTTTGAGATCAACGAAGAGATGAAAAACCTCTTTCACCGATAAGGATATGGAGAAAGATTGGATCATTGATAAGCACCACAAATAGCAACATTCCCAATGGAAGGCTTTAGGTGAAATATGACACAAGATAACTCCAACGAAGAGATTGATGGATTTAAAATATCTCATTCTTGACAACATGTGAATCATGAAACATGAATGAAATTGTCAAGAGTGACATAACACCATCTCAAAAGATAAGGTAGAAAGGATTGCACTTCGGAATGCAAGATGAAGAATACTTGAACTCCTCAAAACAAGACATGTGTTGAGCACCATGTTTATTTTAGAGTATAGCTTAGCGGATCTTAACTCCGAGAGAAATCTTGAAGAACAATTGAAGAATGAAAGGAATCCTTGAAGAACCACCATGAAGAACTCCGGTAACAAAAGGATGATAGAAAGAAAGAGAAGTTGGAAACACAAGGTGAAGCCTTGTGATGATTTAGATGGAGCTTCGCGATGATATAGCCGAGAGAACTTGGAACTCCGGAAAGAAAAGATGATCACTAGAACCAAGAATTACTTCATCATGAACAATCTCCGGAAGAAAAGAACTGAATCACCTCGAGGAAATAAGAATAAGATTTATTGTGTGCTTATCCTTCATCAAATTAAATTGATGACAAGCAATGGATTTGGCATACTACTTATTCTCATAGAAAAGATTAAGAGAGATATAGCGTTAACCTGAGAAGATCTTCAACGAACCACCGGTAGGATTGATACAACGAATGAAATTAATATGAGAACAACAGGAAGAGGAATCTTGAACAAACCACCGTAAGAATTGAAAATGAACGTATCAAAGGCACAATTCACCGGGAAGAATTGGAAAACGAATGAAGATACTTGAGGGGATTTAGATACATGAGAACTAAGAGATCATGAACTGATTAGGGGGTATTTGAACGATTCACCGGTAAGATTTGGAGAACGATAGCTACAAGCTGAGGATGAGGAATTATGACATGATGGCCTTCGGAGGAAAGAAATGGAAACACTCATGAAATGCTCCGGATGGGTGAAAAGAATTATCACAATCGAAAACAATTATGAGAGGATCGCATCAAGCTAGAACCATGAATCTTGAAGAGAATGGAACAAGATTTAAAAGAAACTCTTCTTCGGTCTTCCCATGTTGAGAATGATGATGAGAACCACCATGAATTGTTGAGATACTCTGGGAGAATGAAAAGCGAAGGGGGTTGAGCCAACGATGAAAAGAATTTGAAGGCGACCTTGGATAAGGCATGTGACTGATGGGATCCATTCTTACGTCACACTTTGAAAAGAATTTGGGAATAGCTCCAGAATAATTAGAAGAGTCAGGTAAGATCCTGGGAAAAGACCTGTGGGTTATGGGCCCACTCAAAAGAAACATCATTGAAGGATTGCTTGATATAGAGATTGCACCGGTAGAATTAAATAGCTTGAATGAGAGAAAAAACTCGAAATATCTTGACCGGATTGAGAATGGAAAGACAAGTCTTCCGAGATATCTTCAGCACTCCAGAACAAATGAATAGCGAGAAGTGAAAGATTAAGAGGTGCACCGGCATGAGAAAGCATTTGACATGAGGAAAAGGATATGATCAACACTGAAAGCTTGAATTGGATCCACCGGAGAAGAAACAACAATGGAGGATGATGAACTTGAAGAGCATCTTCATGAGAATCACCGGATAAGAACATTGAAAGCAAAGAACGAAGAGACTTCACATGAATAAATGGATACTTGATTAAGAAATCTGGGTCCTTGAATAAAAAGGGTGGGAGGGTGGGAAAACAAAGGCAACTTGAGGACGGATGAAACAAACACCGGTGAGAAAACTTAGAGTTGATCTTGCGGATATTGAAAATGATCGGATCCACTTGAAGAGAAGCACGCCGGTTTGGAAAAGACTTGACATGACAATCTCGATAAACAAGAAGGATTAGCACTGTCATAGAAATATGAGAACACCGCTTAGGAAAGGTATGGAATCAACATTTGACTTCGAAGCAACTCGAATACCACAAATAAAACAAAACAATGGATTTGCCTTGCAGAATAAGCCGAAAACAAACATATGATAGATCCCATATCGTATCATGTGTCTGTTGGAAAGATAAAACTAGAGCTACTTGAATTCCCACCTATAAAACTCCCGAAACTTTCTGGTTATGCAATCTGGTGTTGGGGATACAGGGGAAGCAATATATCTCACCCAAACTAACAATACCTACATCCAGCTGTATCCATCCGTCAACACATAACCAAGAAACCTTCGGAAATCGTGTACCTCAACCTTCGAAAGCATCCGTTATACGAATTATGGCAATACTCCCGAACTCCCCAGTACTGGGTGACGTCGAGGTTATCTCACCAACAACTGCATAAAAGAGATTTTCTATGTCGGCAAAACTGAGGTATTCCAGAACTGCAATGATAAAATTGTGACGACAACACCTCGGAGCTCGACTCCCCGGGTCAAAGCCACATAAATAGACAAGAGGCACCAAGAACAATGTTCTCGTCACAAAAGCATCGGAACGATTCGAAGATACCCGCGTGATCCTAAAAATTTTTAGTGAAATTTGAGGAGAGGAAAGTCAAAACATCTACGTCAGGAGACCTCACCAGAGCCATGAAGGGGCTGAGGAGTAAAAAGAATCCTACTCTCCGATATATATAATCCTAAGACTCAAAATAGTTTTCTTCTAGACTCAACAACGGCCAACAATCAAGGGGGCTCCTAGGGTCGGTCGAGGCTTTGATACCAACTTGTCACGCCCAATATGCGACCCTATCCAAAAGGAACTCGAAGGTCCCACCAAGGATAGACCCGCATATTGAAACGCTTTTGCAAGGTGGATATCATTACATCAACATTACATAATAGATGGGGATACATACATAAGGTATACAATGCCACACGAATACAACATCACAATACATCAGAGCAACATCCAGCTACGGATGAAACATAAACAGAAACTCAAACGACATCCACCCTGCTAGCCCAGGCTGCCGACCTGGAACCTATCCCCTGATCGAAGAAGAAGCAGAAGAAGAACTCCAAGACAAGCAAACATCGCTCTTGCGTCATGAACATCGCGTGAACCTGTACCTGCAACTGTTGTTGTAGTAATCTGTGAGCCACGAGGACTCAGCAATCCCATTACCATGGGTATCAAGACTAGCAAAGCTTAAAGGGAAAGGAAGGGGTAAAGTGGTGAGGCTGCAGCAGCGACTAAGCATGATATGGTGGCTAACATACGCAAATAAGAGCGAGAAGAGAGCAAGCAGAACGGTCGTCAACTAGTAATGATCAAGAAGTGATCCTGAACTCCTACTTACGTCAAACATAACCCAAAGACCGTGTTCACTTCCCGGACTCCGCCGAGAAGAGACCATCACGGCTACACACGCGGTTGATGTGTTTTAATTCGGATCTGGTGTCAAGTTATCTACAACCGGACATTAACAAATTCCCATCTGCCTATAACCGCAGGCACGGCTTTCGAAAGATTATACCCTGCAGGGGTGTCCCAACTTAGCCCATGACAAGCTCTCGCGATCAACGAAGGAATAGACCTTCTCCCAGGAAGACCCGATCAGACTCAGAATCCCGGTTTACAAGACATTTCGACAATGGTAAAACAAGACCAGCAAGACCGCCCGATGCGCCGACATCCCGATAGGAGCTGCACATATCTCGTTCTCAGGGCAACACCGGATAAGCTAAGCGTACAGGAACCGACGAACCAAGTTGCCAAGGAATGGTCCCGCACGGTGCTCTAGTTTGGACCAACACTTAGACAAGCATTGGCCCGGGGGTGCTATAATAAAGATGACCCTCGAGAGAGCGACTCCCGAGGGAAAAGGTAGGTGGTGGTGAGGCAAATGGTAAAACCAACGTTGGGCCTTGCTGGAGGAGTTTTATTCAAAGTGAACTGTCAAGGGGGTCCCATAAATCACCCGACCGCGTAAGGAACGCAAAATCCGGGAACATAACACCGGTATGACGGAAACTAGGGCGGCAAGAGTGAACAAAACACTAGGCAAAAGGCCAAGCCTTCCACCCTTTACCAAGTATATAGATGCATTAATAATATAAGAGATATTGTGATATCCCAACCAAAAACATGTCCACCATGGAGAAACCTTCAACTTCACCTGCAACTAGCAACGCTATAAGAGGGGCTGAGCAAAAGCGGTAACCTAGCCAAACAATGGTTTGCATAGGAAAGGTGTCAAAGGTTAGAGGTTCATGGCAATATGGGATGGCTCGATAAACAGGTGATAGGTAGCGCAGCAAAGCGAAAGAAACGAAGCAACTAGCATAGCAATGATAGTGTTGAGATCCAAGGTAGCGGTCATCTTGCCTGAAATCCCGCTAGGAAGAAGAACGAGTCCATGAAGAAGATGAACGGATGAAGCCGAACCAATCGTAGACGAATGAATCCTCACGATCGCAACGAAACAGGAACTATCGAGAAGAAGCACACAACATGGTAAACACACCACACATGAACAAGGCATGATGCACAAACAAGCATGATGCATGGCACGGCTACATGAAGCTACTCATGGCAAGGGATGATGCAAACAAGAGCAACACATCAAGGCAAGTTTAAATGAGGCCGGGAACAACATATAACAATTCCAGTAAGTCCTCATATGCATATTTAGAAATTGGTCCAGAACTGAATAAACCTTATGTTCAAGTTGTTAAACATCAAGTTAAGATGCACAAAGATGATCTACACGAGATTCTAGTCAAGTTACATATAAAGTTCATTTAGTTCGGAGCTACGGCCTAGAAGATATGAGCAAAACAAGTTAAACATGGCATTGATGCAAAATGCACCCAAACATCAAGCAAACACCTCAAAACAAGGATGCAACATGATAATATGAAACTACATGCAAAATAAATCAAGTTTCATATAGAGCACACTCACAACGGAGCAACGGTTCAACACATGCACACTATACAAGTTTAAAGGACAAGCTGTCCAAAACAGCAACTAGGCATATTGCAAGCATCAAAACAACATGCTACAGCACCCCAACATGAAAACGAAAGGCATGGGCATGATGTACAGGTAAAACATTACAAAACATGAACACTGAGCTATCTCCAGAAATCACTAGAACATGCTCAAACACACATGGTAAGATTGCAAGTTTTAACAATTTCAGACTTTGTAGAAAATAACATCACGATGCAATGTTTAGAGCTATCAAACAACATGTTACAGGAACTTATCATGGCAAAAAAAGGCATGGCATGAACCTACTAATTGCATAGATCAAAAGTCCCTTACTGACCATAAGCCAAAAGGATCAGAAAATATGATGGCACCCACGTAAAGATAGCAAGTTATTATTACAGATTCATACATGGCAGGAACATAATTATGAAGGCATGTAGATGAGCTTGTGCAACTCACTACAGAGCATTACATGGCATGGCAAGGCACCCAATAGTAAGAAGGCATGTTTTTGAAGCTAAGCAAGTCAAGAACAAGTTCATAGCATGCAAGGATCAACTACAACAAGCTCGGCCAAATTGAATAACACGTAAACAATCTGCCAGGTCAAACAATTTGACATATTACACGCGCAAAACGGAGCTACGGATACAGAGATACGGCAGGTCAAACAGGGCATGATTATTACGCAGAAACGGGGACTTAGCAGTTTTCAGAGGGGGGAAAGTAAACTTTCGGCACGGATTCCGAGGCAGGCCGGATTTCGTCGGAACTTCACCGGAGGGAGGCCGGAATGCTCGGGGGGGGGGGCCGCGGGCGGCGCGGGGAGAGGGCCCCGGACCGGATCCGGCCGGATCCGGCCGGAGGGGAGGCGGATCGGCGGCGGGGCAAGGGTGGTGGCCGAGCTCGACGCCACGGACGGCGACCGGCGGCGCGGGAGAACACGGAGGCTGGGGGGAAGCCGTGGCGCGGAGGCGGGCCATTCCGGCGAGGCAGAGGAGCTGGCGGCGGGGCGCGGCGGGCAGGACCGAGGGGCGGCGAGGCGGCGTGGTCGGGGGCGACCGGCGGCGGGCAGATCCGGCTACTCGCCGGCCGGAGGCGGGCCGGACTGCGACGGGGAGGCGGCGGAGCGAGCGGGCGGCGGCGCGGCCAGGTGCGCGGGCCGGGCGGGCCAGCCCCGGGCCCCGCGGGCCGCGGCGGCGCGGACGGCGGCGGCGTCCACGTGGCGCGTGGGGATTGGCTGAGGGGGCGGCGGCGGACATGTCCGGCCCAGATCGGACATGTCTGGCGGGCGAGAGGAGCGGGGCTAGGGTTAGGGTAGGAAAACATCCGCGAATTTCGTGGGGGAGGGCATATTTATAGATAGAAGGAGCTAGGAGAGTCCAAATGAGGTGCGGCTTTCGCCCACACGATCGTGATCGAACGACCGAGAGCATGGAGGGGAGTTTGCTGGGTTTTGGGCCACTTTGGAAGGGGTGTTGGGCTGCAAAGAGAGAGAGGCTTTATGGTTACCCGGTTAACCGTTGGAGTACCAAACGACCTCCAAATGGCACGAAACTTGACAGGCGGTCTACCGGTGCTATACCAAGGCCGCTTGGCAAGACTCGGTCCATTCCGAGAAAGTTTAACACCCGCTCATAACGAGAGACAAAAGGGAAACACCGGAGGGCATAGGAGGGCCGGATTGCAAAACAGACAACGGGGAAAATGCTCGGATGCATGAGACGGACACGGATGCAAAATGAAATGCACATGATGACATGATAAAATGCAACACACAAGGAAATGACAAGGCAACAAAGGCGAATAATTGGCAGACACCTGGCGCATCAAATCTGGGGCGTTACACGAGATCCCTTGGATCTGAGATCGAACGGTTGCATGGCGTGATTCTAGACCTATGGGTGAATACCCTATCTTAGAGGGTTATTCTGCAAATTTTCAGCAACTTAGCATGCGACCGTTTGATCTCAGATCCAAGGGCTGCCAGCAGCCCGTATCATGGTCGCGCCTACCACGACAGTCGTGTTGCTCGTGCGGTCGCGCCCTTGGAGATTTAACATGGTGCGTTTGGCTATCTGATGTTGGCATGTCATACATAGTGATCACTTAGTCACTCATACTACAACAAGGTTGGCTATAAGGTTGGCTATAAGTGTATTTTTTTTTACTTCTGTCTATCTCTTTGCACAACAAAAAAACTTCCGTGATGATACGTGTTTGTCACAGTAGGTCGCGTTTTTTGTCATGCATGTACATCCATGACAAATTTATGACAGAATCAAGATAGTCATACCTGTGTTGTCGTAGAAGTGTTCCAGGACATTGCCAAAATTATCATCACGGAAGTGTCCACTTCCATGACGATAAATCGCGTGTCACAGAAGTGCTTTCGTCAAGGGTGACCGACACGTGGCATCCACCGTAACGGAACGACGTTAAGCTATCGGGTCGGGTTTTGGACCCGATAACCCGTTAACAGCCCCGACCAATGGGGATTTTCCATGTGTAAAATCATCATTGGCTGGAGGAGACACGTGTCAGGTCCGCGCTGGCACAGGTGTCACTCATCCAATGGGCGAGACGCGCATATAATATGTACACACGTCGACCGGCCCATCAAGTTTAAATGGGTCGGCCCAACTCAAGGCCCACAAGATTTTGAGGACCATAATGGGCCGGCCCAGCTAAAGGCCCACGAGATTTTGCGGACCATAATGGGCTGGCCCAGCTAAAGGCCCACAAGATTTTGCGGGCCATGATGGGCCGGCCCAGGTAAAGGCCCACAAGATTTTTGTGTGCCATAATGGGCCGGCCCAGGTAAAGGCCCATAAGATTCTTGCGGATCATAATGGGCTGGCCCAGCTAAAGGCCCATGAGATTTCATCGACATTAATGGGTCGGCCCAGCTGTAGGCCCACAAGATTTTGAGGACCCTAGTAGGCCGACCAATTAACTGGCTGCCATGTTTTGGGCCAAATGCCGGCCCATATTTGATCCGGTCCATTAATGGTCTGCCACGTTCCGGGCCTAATAGTGGCCCATATGAGATCCGGCCCGTTAAAAGCCTACCATGTTCTGGGCCAAATTACGGCCCAGATCAGGTCCGGCCCTTTAAGAGGCTTTGGGCTCAATTGTGGCCCATATCAGATTCAGCCTGTCAACTGGACACTATGCTTTTGGGCCCACTTGCTAAAGGCCCACTTAGTACTTCGGCCTCATATTAGTTTTGGCCTGTTAAGGGCCCGTTTAACATTTCGGCCCTATATTAATTTTGGCCTGTTAAAAGCCAGTCATATAGTTGGGCCTAACTACGGCCCGGTTTGCATCCGGCCTGCTCGCAGCCGATATCTGATTGGGCCAAACAAGGACCGAGACAATTTTGGCCTGTTAAAAGCTCGTGATTTGATTCGCACGATCTTGGGCCGGGGTTCATTTCGGGCTGCTGCCGGCCCATTAGCTGTTCGGCACGTTTCAGGCCCAACCTACATCGTGATTGCATGACGGCCCGATTATGTACCGTAATTTTACGGTTTGACCGGTTTACTACGAAGACATGATATATATACAGTAAAATAACGGCAGCATCGTGAATAAGAAAAAGCCCAGACTATACAATAAAGAAATTATAGCATATTACATCCACTAGGCATCAAAGTTCGCCACTATGATAATAAAGCACAAGAAGATAGCAGATTACATACACTGGGCATCAAAGATCGCCACCAGTGCAAATAAACACACCAACAAAATAATATACAAAACCGACAACACTTCAATAGAGTTCAAGAAAGGTTAGCCCTGCTGGGGAGTTGCAGCGCAAGCAGCTGAGCAAGATGATGAGACTGCGCTTATTCAACACTTATATCTTCCTCACTTTGAAAGATAAACAAGCAGACAGATGACAGGTTTTGCACATAAAAGTATCATTGCTCACAATTCATCACATTTCTTACTGGCGAATAAAGTGACACATTTTAAAATTGCATTAACACAATATGGTATTGTTCAGGTCAAGACATGGCAGGAAATGACATTGTGAAGGAGTTGGCAGCTTCACGACACCACTGGATTACAGATCAAGAACTCATAAGTATCAATGGTTAGTGTGCTGTCAATTTGTCCCATTTCAGATTGGCAAATAAAGAGACGGTTTAAATAATAGTAGAATGATATGACATTGTTCATAGTTAAGACATTGCAGAATATGACATTGTGCTGTAGTGGGTAGGTTCACCACACCACTGGATTACGGATGAAGAACAGAAGCATACATGCAGTGCAAAAGAAGATCACTTGCTCTGTATAGTTTAATTTACATGGTATGAAGAAGGAACTTGGTTGTACAACTGAAAACTTAAATTGAGAAAGGACAAACTTTTGTTTATGAACTACATAATAAACTTTAAACATGCAATTTGATGCAAACACCAAAAATAAACAGCTGTTGCAGTCATGCCTAACCAAATATATACAACAAAGTTTGAAGGCTTGAGATGGACAAACTTACATTATTGGTGAAGACAGGCTCTATAAAGGCCTTGTCCATGCTGATGGGGGGGGCAATTCAAGAAGTTTACCACAGAATCTTCTTCATAAGCATTGCCTTTATTCTACATTTTGTTAAGAGTAAATATAGATGTGATAATATACGAAAAAATGGAGAATATTTAAGATAAGATGAAGAGTGATGCTACATAACCAAGTAGCTATAAATGTAAGTGCAGCGATACAGGCAAAAGGTACAGCCAAGAGCAATGCACAGCTAAACTTCTTCAGTACCAACCTTATGGTAAGAGTAAATATAGATCTGATGTGTAGAAAATGGAGGGCAAAGGAAAATAAGCTGCAGAGTGATGGTACATGAACAACTACCTGTCATTATAAGTACACTGATAAAGGACAGCATGTACTTACAAGAACAATGCAGAGCTAAAAAAACATTGGCATTGGATATATTCTACACTAATGTAACCATTCATACAGATCAGATAATTTGGAGCGAACAATTGATAAGCAAGCTATCATGCATACTGCTGTCACATAATGAACCAGGTATGTATGCAAGTACAGTGATACAGGACAACAGGTACTAACAAGAGCAAAGCAGCGGGCAGCATATTTGCGATATCCTGTCGTTCTTTTCAAACCGGAATTCTTCTTCGAGCAGATTTCCTGCAAAAAAGATCCGTAAGGCACATGCGGAAAAGTAGAAGTTCAAATTGTCATGTGATTTCATAGACAGTACCTCATCCTGGGAACGAGACCAGTGCATAACAAGGTTTTTCCATTCAATGTCTTCTAAATTTAGCACAGGAGACTTCACCAGAAATTCGTTTATAGACTTGCCATCAAAGTGTGATTTCCTCAGGTAACACCGATACTGCTGCAATGCTTCCTTGAAAAGCACAAGCAAGCTTTGCTCGTCATGACTATCCAGATTGACCCTCGCCTAGTTACAACAATGTAATGTAAATCATTGATGTGTTCAATCAGCAGAAAACAGGAAAATAATAACCATGAATAATAGCACTTACACGTAAGTTGGACAGGAAGATGTGAAAATGGTGTTTGTCTTCACAATAATCTTCCCATGATGGGAATATATGCACGTAGTCCCTAACAACATTGAAAGCATTGTCTTTTAAACTGGGAATAAATGGAATGGGGTTCCAATCTGCAGGAATTGGCCGTCTCTGCAGTTGGGATAGGTCTTCGGCCGGTGGACTTGTTGTACTTTTTGCTGGAGTGGGATTTTTCTGTGGTACAGCTGGTGCTATGGCAAATGAAATCGGTATACCTTTTGCTGGAGTGCAGGTCCTGTGTGGTGGGGCTAGTGGTGTGGCCAGTGAAGTATGGGTACAGTCTGCTGGAGTCGGTCCTACATTTTGTGTCACTGGTTGTACAGCCAATATAAGTGGGGTGCTGTCTGATTTCTCCGGCACCACCACGTTTTTCAAGGACTTTGCTGGTGCTCCTTCAGGTTCGGCAATCACCCTCTTCCTTTTTGATGTCTGATGCACAAGAACAACATTTGAGTGGAAAAACATGGTATGATGACAGATGGAATATGTATTGATAATGGATGGGCATGGCATCTCGACATATATGATGAGTAAACTAAGCAGATGGCGGTGCAACAAAGTAGAAGAAATGCAAGACAACATATGCAAGATACCCGCAATCAATAAAACATTGCCAAATTAGAACAGGCACCTTGATGGGTGAACAGGACAGGCCATCTGCCTTTGACTCCTCGAGGTTAGAATAGTCATTAGGATCATATTCTGAACAAGAATCAACAGGTGGGGAGCGTATGAGTTTCATTGCATCCAGAATGGCACTCAATGCCTTGGTGCCAATTTTGTAAGTCATTGCAGTGTTTAGCTTCAAGAGTGGACTGCTGCTAGTGCGACACAAAGCAGCTACACAGATCATAGTGTAGATATAACGGGGAAAACCGTAAGCATCAGAGTAAAATCAGCAAAGTGGAACTTGCTGGAATATATGTGCTAGTATTGCCGGTACGGCTAGAAAGGCTTCGGATACCAGCTCTCTTCAAGTGAAGGTGCGGTACTGTTAATATCAGTGTAACTCTCAAAGGCGACACAGCTCCCCGCATTTCCTTGCTATTCTTATAGGATTCAAGTGGGCAGGCCACTACAAATCCTATTCCTATGTTTACAAGATCCTACGAATCAAAGAGGCTCAAAGTGTCCATCACAACCGACCATATAGACCTCTACACTGCAAATGTCCCTGCTCATCTTCAGTACAAGGAACATATACTATACTACTATCATACTCCCTCCGTTCCAAAATATAAGTCTTGGTAGAGATTTCCACTATGGATCACATACAGATGTATCCAGATATATTTTAGAGTGTAGATTCACTCATTTTTCTCCATATGTAGTCCATGGTGGAATCTATACAAAGATTTGTATTTAGGAACGGAGAGAGTACATATTAAAGAAGAACAGAATAGCAACATGGTAAAGAAGAGCAAGCAGATTTTGGATAATAAAATGTCGGTTGCGCAGTACCCACACATGATGAACCAGAGCGCATTAAGAATGCAACTCCCAGCTGTCTCTCGACCATTTCAGGCGGTTGGATGAAGATCCTACGTCTCCTAACCCATCATCTTCCTCGTCTCTGATTCTTCCCATACAGAACACCGCACGGGCCGCCCGCCGGACCACCGGCCCCCACCGCCTATGTTCCTCCGCCACCCCCACCCCCACCCCCGCCCCAACCCCCACCCGCATCGAGTTTTCTTTGTTCGGCGAGGCCCCACAACCACCCGAGCCCCTTTGTTCGCACCGGCGAGCTCTGAAAAATTTAGTCTACTGTGATTTAACTAGTGTGGAATATAAAACGGGAAAAGCTTAAGCATTTGGAGTATAGTGTTGAGCGTGCCATGGCGGATCTGAAGGTGCAAACCGGACAAAGGAAACTTCGCAACCAAGACAAGAAATTAGAGTAAAGCAATGGCAATCTATTTTCTTGCTGCGATAAATAAGTTGAACAGATATGAAAGAGTACCGCCTCTAGTGCAGTGCCGTGTACGCATCTGCTGAGAATTTGAAGGTGCTGCAGTAGCGATGGCTGTCGGCGGCGTGGAACCAGATCTAGGAGGGTAGACGGTGGCGGTGGGGTGCGGTGGACGAGATTGTCGTAGGAGCGGCGCCGGCAAGGTGGACGACGGTATGGATGAAGCGAGAGGACGGGATGCAAGGATCCCGGTCCGAAGCCGTGGATGAAAGAGGTCGATCTCTTGTAATGGACGGTGGCGTCGGGGTATCAGCTCCAGCATGGTGGAGGAGGACGGCGGTGGATGGGGTGGCGGACAGCAGTGGACGGAGGAGGGTGGTGTGGAGAGGGAGTTTTGGCGCCCACGGAGTATGAATGGGGAAAAGGGAGGTACAGAGGAAGGGGGGAACCATGTATTCAGGGCGCGATTGTCTCAAATGCGAGGAAATTTACAAACTTAGCCCCCGTTTCAAATTTCTACTACATCACAGCAACATTAGTCGGTTGGGGATAGGACGGTAATCTCGCATACACCGAATATTTGCCGACGAGAGTTTGTTTTTGGCGCCCATCGTGTATATCAATATGAATCGGGGAGCGAGTCGATTTCGGCCGAGGACACACTGTGTTTTGGCGCCCACCGTGTATGAATCCGGGTGAGAGGCGGTTACATCACGTTTGGGTGAAATTACAAACCTACCCCTATCGAAACCTATAGAAATCCAGCAGATAGGCTTTGCGTGGCAGGGATAGGCAGTAGTAATTTCCATCTCGCAGATTTTGGTTTCGGGCGGTTACTGCGACTTTCCCCGCTTCGTTCAAATTTTGCAGAGTGCACGTTTACCGTGCCAACTCAATTCGAATCCCGTTTGTATTCTATTTTTTTCGGGCGGGATCCATTTTCAATTGGAATTACATTCTATATACATCATTTTTTATATATACTTTCAAAAGCACAACAAAGAATTCTGCTCCTTTATATGTATAATATGATTTACAAATACAACGATCTCGAAATCTTAAGGTTGAATTCGAAAAATTTTAACCAAATTATGTTCTACTAAAATGTATGGATCAGTAATATCTACATATTAAATAACATAGATGTGCGTGAATTCATATGAGTATGCATGTTTGATAGATCAATTTTGGTTCGAGTATGGATTACATGTATCATCATCTCGAATTCAAATATTTGAATCCCTTTTTTGTTCACTCCTTTCACGCCCATCTCTCTCGCATGCATGCTCCTTCAGGTAGCTATCACTCTCTTTTCTCCAGCTCACCCGCACGCTCACTTCATGTTTCTCCTATCCTCGCAAACATGGTCTCTCGACGTCTCCCTTGAGAAGTGTCACACTCTCCCTATCATTATACATTACACGGTTTTCATTATCTCTCACGTCTCTACTGTTCTCTGGTATCACTCGGTACCTAAGCTTTCTTTTTCACCGCCACACACACAGTCTCCACTCGTCTTTCACTTTGTCTTTCTCTCTATGGGATTCTCTCACACACCCTATATGTCTCTACATATGACTCATACCACTAAAATTACTCTCTCTCTCTCTCCTGTAGACACAACATTTGTTGCGGTCTCCTTTTCGTCTCCATCCCAGACTGACATTATTCATTTGTTTACCGATCAGACAACCCCGACTACCGTCTCCTCTCTCTCTCTCTCACAGACACACACACACAACTCCTGCTTCCACTCCCCTTCCCGACTACCGTCTCTCTCTACACACACAAAACTCTCGCTTTCGCACCCCGACTCGTATTTCTCTCACAAACATTTATCGACTAGCTAGCCTCTAGATAGGTTTATACACCCGCACACTCGTGCTTCCACCATCGCATACATGTCTCTCTCCCGCTCCTTGTATCTATGTAGCTTTTTCTTCCCTTCTTGAGACACGCCCTCTCGATCGTGCACACACACACTATCGCCTCATTTTAAGCTGATACCTATCGCACACACACTCCTTGTGTCTTTGTCACACATGCACTCCGTCCTCCTCCACTCTCCCTCTCTCTCACACACACATGGGCTTTTTGCAACAACTAGCAAGATGCCCATGCGTTGCACGGAACATCAAGATGCATTTGTATGAGTAGTTTATCTTGTGGGGGAAAAGGATGAACGAGGGAAGGCCTTATTTGCAAATGTGGAGAGGGGTGTGGGTATCTTTTTGCAAAATTGCCATAGTTTCCTTCCTATCCGTCAGATATAGATCGGACGGCCTATATTGCAGGATGGCAGGCACACGATCATCACCGACAATGCTTTTTATAAGAGTAGGGATAAAAAATAGAGTTGGTGATGATGGTGGGCCTGCCATCCTGCAATGTAGGTCGTCCGATTTATATCTGACGGATAGGAAGGAAAATATGGCAATTTACCCGCACTCTTCACCACATTTGCAGATAAGGCCTTCCCTCGTTCATCCTTTTCTCCCACAAGATCTTGATGTTCCGTGCAACGCACGGGCATCTTGCTAGTAAGAGTAGAAATTAGACATATACCACTTCTCGAATCTTGAAACCAACAACATTCCTCCCTTATCTCATCAAAACCGCCAAAGGAATATATTTTGAGTGAAACATAACATATTTTTAGTGATATACGTATTTCAAAACTAGACTTTTTTTCTATCAAATCGGTGAATATGTATTAATCTACTTTGATCGTGTGGCAACGCATTGGCACATTGCTAGTAGTTATTATAATTTTTTGGACACCAGACAAACGGTGGAGTACATATACGAAGAGAAGAGGCGCACGCACGCAGTCGGCCTCTCGCTGTCTCGCACACATGAGTGTTACGTAAAGGCGACGTTAACAAATAAACCCTAAAACCCTAGGTGCACGATTGCTGCATTCGCGGGTACCGGGTACGTGGTGGAGCACCTTTGTAGGAATAGTCAGCTCGCGTGATAATTTGATCCGTAGGAGTTGATGGTCGGGACCACAGGTGAACGACTTGGAGCGCGGTGGCTCGCCAGTTGCCACAGATCGAGTAGCCACATTAAAAATATCGTTTTTTCAGCGGGGTTAAGAGTTCCGATTTTCAATGGCACGTTATAAGTAGTAAGTAGTTTTTAGAACGATTGGTATGGAGCGAAAATGGAATTCATAGTACTACGTACCTCCTTGGCGTATGGTTGTATGGGTTTATGTTGCGAGATGTTGAACCTGGTAGTTCTAGGGCAAATACTATGGTTTAGATTTAGATGCTGGTTTTCAGTAATGAAAATCGGAAGGGGAAACCCTTCTTTGATAAAAAAAACTACTACCTCCATTCTGGTTTACTAGTCTCCATCGTACTTTGGGTCAAAGTTTGTCCATGAATTTTACTTGTAAAATGTGAATGGAAAACGAGATTTTGTTATACCCAAACAAAAAAGGACTGGAGGGAGTGATTGCTCTGACACGGACGCAACCTCTCATAGCGCAGGCATTGAACCGGCGCGTCGGCCAAGAGGGCCCCACTCACTGCAGGCCCGGCTGAGCACGCCTCCTCGCCGCGTGCAACTACCTTAAGACGGCCCCGCCTGCCTTCATTGAATCCGCGTGTGTGCCGGCAAAACTTCCTTCCGCGAGCCGGCAGGCATTTTAGAACACAAAAAATGACTAAAATATAATTAGCTTACGCATGGTCTTGACTTGTTGTGCTCGCACTGGTAGCAGGAACTAGTAGAGGTTTTTATTTATTTATAACTCTCCTCACATTTTTTGGCTTTGAAGTGAATTGTGGTTGTGGACATTATGTATGGATGTGCAGATATCTGTGAACATGAGTTTGATGTGGAAGTTGAACTTGGAATGTCGGGCTTGCACGTGAACTATACCATGTCCAACGCTTCGTCTGTTATTGTTTGGAAAGTAATTGCTATTATTACATGACCCGAAAAAACAATATTTTGTGCCACATCAGTAGATGCACAGACATCACAACAGGCATGTTGACTGGATAAACATTTGAAGCTAGCTATTATGAAGGAAATTTTGTATTGACAACAGTTTTAGATAGCAGGAGACGCCTAGCCTGCTCTGCCTCTGCTAGCTTATTTCTGGCTTCTTCCATCTCTTCTTTGGCTTGGGTGAAGAGAGCATCTAATTGCTCTTTTCGCTTCTTCAGGAACTCAGCTACATTCTCAAGGGCTGCTGCACGCTTTCTTTCAGCCTTTACTAATGCCACGAGGACACGAACAGCTGACGACTCCACCTGGCTTGTGTGTAATCCAGCATCATCTGGGAATTTGCACCTTGTGTCTAATCCAGCATCATTAGGGAACTGGCACCTTGTGTGTAATCCAGCCTCATTTTGGAAACATGATCTCGAGGTTGACCATACTTCCCTCCTCGCAGGAACTGCATCCTGACATGAAGTTACTTCTTTTTTAGATCAATACTCAGAGCAACCTAGATCCATTTAGTAGAAGCCAGATAAACAGAACTCGGAGAAGTGAATTCAAAAGGAAAAGAAATATAAAAACAGACTACAAGGTGAGAACACCCACTTCCTACATCAAGCTAAAAACGAAAGCATTAGGACGATTAAGACTCTTCTTATTACACATCGAAGAACACCACGCTTAAGAGAAACAGAAACTACAACATATACACATCGAAGAACACGAGGCTAAACGAAAGTAATTGAAAGGGTGTTACTTACCAAAGCTCGTTTTACAGGTTCGGTGCAGCTCCTCTTTAACTTGCCACGCTCCTTGAAGATGTCCCGAATATCCTGTGTTTGGTCTTCATTGCTCCTCTCCATGTTCGCACTCGTGGTTTTAAAATCTCAACATGGCAAGAAAAATATACTACTAGTAATACTCGCGCATCTTGTGGGCAACATTAAAGCACTCGTCTGCCATGTTAGAGCATCTCCAACAGAATCGCAATGCGCGGCGCTTTAAGAAAGCGTTTATAGTGCTGAGATCGAGAAGTAGATACTAGAGAGTAGAGGATAGTTCTCAGCATAGATAGATAAAAAAAAAGATAATTCAACTACTCGTCGTCCGAATCCTCCTCGGTGATGTCCTCCTCCGACGTCTGAGTGTAGGCGTGAAGATACCAATCGTCGTCAGATTCCCAGGGCGACGCTGCTCCTAGCCTCATGTTGAATTGAGCGTCCGCTTTTCGCCTACGCTTGTCCTCGCGATAGGCGGCTCGCTCCGCCCTCCTCTTATCCCTCTCCGCCCTCCTTTGCACGTAGAACTCGCGCTCATTGATGATGTCCTGCAGGAAGTGTTGGCGCCACAGCGCCATGGCTTCATCGTCCATATCAGCGATGCCGAGACGGTGCTCCCGCCTCCGGTTGTTGCGACGATCCTCGTCGGTGCTAAGCTACGGCAGAGGCGTGAGCTCCTGCGCCCGCTCCCGTGTCGGCACGTTGGGGAAGTTCAATGTTCTATGAGGCCACCGGAGGCGCCATGCCGCCGGTTGTACGCGCGGGCAGCCTCATTGGCGGTGTCGAAATTGCCGAGGCCGAGGCGCATCCCGCGGAACCGGATCTCGGCGGAGAAGCTGCCGGAGGGGCGCGCGCGGACGCCACGATATCCCCAAGTTTCCCGACGACGCGGCGGCATGGTGGCGCGGCGGCGGCGAGGATAAAAAGAGCAGGGAGAGAATAGTGGTGAGGCACAGAGCAGGGAGAGAGCGGTGGCAAGGCACAGAGCGGTGGGAGGGCGTTGGATTTTATAAAGTGCGTCGGACGCCGCGCGCCAAAACTAGCGCACGCCCGGCCGCTTTTTCCCGTGCGCGCGTGATCCTTTCCCGACGTCTCTGCTATCTCTACTCTCTTCTCTATTGTTATATTTATTTTATATTTAATATTTAATATTTATCTCTACTTCATTTACTGTCTACTTTTTTTCTCTATACTTTTTTCTTGCAATATAGGCCATCCGATTTATATCTGATAGATAGGAAGGAAACAAATGGGAATTTTGCAAAAAGATACCCATACCCCTCTCCAGATTTGCAAATAAGGCCTTCCCTCGTTCATCCTTTTCTCCCACAAGATAAACTACTCATACAAATGCATCTTGATGCATGCAACGCATGGGCATCTTGCTAGTTCTAAAAACCTTTCCATCATTTGCCACACTGCTGGTTGCAGATGAAAACCTACCCAAGCACAGTGCAATAAAGGAGCGACGCACAATTACAAGCTGATATTCTGTTGGACAATGGAGGCTATAACCAATTACTTTTACGGGAACAATAGCACCCAGGAAATTTGAAGGGTAGGTATGAACAAAATTGGAACTGCACATGTACTGCTAAGTGATTCAATACACACATTACCAATCGAGGAGGAGAACGATGGTCGCGGCGGCCTCTGTGAGTCATGGTCGGCAACGGGAGTCAGTTCATTGTCCACGACGGTGGTACTTCTGCGCTTGGCGTCGGCTTCCGGGAAGCAGATCCGAGACCGTGGAAGACGATGCCGGGGAAGAGGCTCCGTGTACGACGACGACGGTGGACCGGCTCCAGTGCGGCGTACGAGGTCGTCGATGAGGCAGATGCGCTGCGGTGGACGAGTGCGCCGATGTAAAGGGGAGGAGCACGAAGGCTGCGGTGCCGTGGAGAAGTCTATTTTGCGGTGGGGATAGAAAATGGGGAGTATTCAGGTGTACTACTCTGGGTGCCGGGGTGGGGTTGGCTGGGTAGGGTGAACCTGAAGTTACGAAAACAGCCCCCTACCAAGCGTCATCCGTAGGCCTGTTCCGAAGGCTATGATGGTAACTTCCCACTGCTCGAATCAGGGTCGCGGGAGATTTTCCCGCCGACCTCAAAATTTTGTGACACTGGACTCCCCGTGTGGCGTGTTGAGTGATTCGGCTAAGCAACTAGCGAGTAGTAGTAGTAAACTCTGCATATTAGGTTTGACCGAAGTCAAACTTCCTAAAGTTTGACCAAGTTTATAGAAAAATATAAACATTTACCATAACAAATATGTATGATGTGAAAGTACATTCAATAATGAATCTAATGGTATTTATTTGTTATTGTATATGTTAATATTTTTTGTTATAAGCTTTCTGAGAGTTTACAAAACTTGACTTTGACCAATGCTAATACGCGGACTTAAATAAAAACGGAGGGAGTACACATTTGTTTTCTTAGTTTGTAGTGAACTAATCATTTGTTGAAATTGTGAAATAAATATATTAGGCTATTGACTTCGAATGTAATGGTCTATACAATTCAATAGTTACAATCATTGTCGAATCCCAATATGTATACAAGGCCTATAGTACTTCACAACATGCTCAAACTCACATAATCCTAGTCAAATGAGAATCTAAATGCATTTCATAGTTATTACTTTGTAGGATGCAACAAAAACAACCATAACTCTACATCAGCCATTATAGAAGCAACATTTTGACATATCCCAATGTGTGAATGAAACATGCAGAGAGAGCTTTTGAAGATGGAGCAGATAGGGTGGGAAAGATTGTATGTATGTGGACGAGAGAGTAGGAGACAAACCTAATGAGACAGAGAGAGAGAGAGATAGAGAGAGAAAGAGAGAGGAAGAAGTTAGGTCTGTGAGAAAGATGAAGACATGTAATATACGTGAGATGCGTGTGCATCCGGATTCTGTATGCGTGGAAGGAGAAGAGACAACATGTTTGATGAGAGAGTTGGAAAAACATGGACGAGACGGGAAGGATCTCGTGGGTTGAGGGATTGACAATTTTGTGCGGGGGAGAGAGGGATTGGTAATTTTGTGCAAGAGAGAGAGAGAGAGAGGGTGGGGGGAGGAGTCAGTCAGCCGTCGTCACATCACCCTGCTTCCAAATGATCCCGCATTCCCTAGCGCGGTGTGGTCACCGTCTTCGATCTGCTCGATGCCCTCTTTAAAGATTGAGGTGTTGTGCAAGTTGGGGTGCAAATAAGCACAAGCGAGAGTGGTCGCCGTATAACCTTGGATGGGGATGAATTGTCTGCTCGTGGGAGTGTGTGTGTGTTGTGCTGCGCGCGTGCGCGTGCTTGTGTGTGTGTGTGTGTGTGTGTGTGTGTGTGAGAGAGAGAGAGAGAGAGAGAGAGATATTGAGAGAAAACAAACCTAAGGAAAGAAATGGGTATTCACGAAGAGATTGTGCGGGCCTTGAGGTGGGCAGGGGCCGGGTGAGGGTGTCAAAATGTGCGCATTGATGCATGTGTTGCATGCGATCATTCGAGGGACGGACGAATCGAGAGAGATGGTTGTTGTGTTACAGATGCTCCTCTCTCTCTGTCTCTCTCTGTCTCTCTCTCTCTCTCTCTCTCTCTCTCACACACACACACAAGTAAACTAGAAGACCGTTCTCTCATGTATACACAATGTATCGGCATCTGTCTATGTCTCACTCATGCATGATCATTTGCACATTCACACCTCTCTATGTCTGTATCACACGCACACCGTCTCCACATTGCCCTTCCACCACAACACACATATGGACACATACACACGTTCTCTCTCACTCACACACACAAAATAAGTATTAAAAAACTAGGGCGCACCTAAAACGTCCAAATCCAAATAAACACGAACTGGAGCTAAATTCAAATATATGGAAATATTGCAGCGTCGAGAACTTTCCCAGGAAAAAAAAGTTGAGTAATATTCAAGGATTGTTTTCACACACACAAAACGGTTCGGTGGATGTCCTTCGAGCGCCACACGGTGACACACCGTTTGATCGACCGCACTGCCGCGGTTCACGCGCTTGCACAGGATTCTGTATCGTGGCTGTGGTACTAACTTCAAAAAAACTAATAAAAGCGCTGGCTAAGTCTAATGTTTACGTGTACTAGTACGGTTTTCTTTTAAGTTTGACCAACCTTATATAAAACAAAAGTAAGCTCCCACACACGCACTCATCAATATGTCGCCGCCGTTGTTGCGCATGCCGGCGCCCGCCTGCTCCGGCCAATTTCTCGCCCATCACCGTCTTGTCGCCGCCATCCCTGTGCCATGAAGCCGAAGGCTTGCCCGCTCACGTCGTCTGCAGTCCCTCCTCGCCATGCCGCCGTGCTGCCAAGCACATGAGCAGCTGGTGGAGCCGCGTCTATGCACGCAGCATATGAAGAGGAGGACGAGCACGTTCTCCAGCATGCCGGCGAGGAGGAACTAGTGTGTCATTGTCGTCTCGCCCGCGCGGAGGAGGCGCGCATGGTGGCTGTCACGGAGGAAGCCAGTCGCGCGCGCGTCAAGCCTGCAAACCGGGTGCAGACGCGGAATCTACCTTCGAGACCTTGAATGCCACGTTGATCCTGCAATCTGAAGGAGCAATTTGGGTCAGTCGACTTATGTGAGCCGTTTGATGCAACATGGATGGCTAGAAGGGCTTCTTCCACCTTTTCTGATGTCTTCTTCCTTAGCTCCGTCGAACTTCTTTCACAAATCGACTGACCCAAATTATACTACTAGTACAAACGTATTAAGTACAGTAGGAACACGAAGATACGAGCAGTAGTACCAACTGCAAGAAGAACAGTAGTAAGACATAGTACTAGTACTACTGTATGTACTAAAGAGTTCAAATAACGAGAAAGAACATAAACATAGTTCTGTTGGGGCCTCAGCACAACACACCCTTGAAAATAAACTAAGCAACTAGTCTGCTTGACACTGCAGTAAAACCAGCATGAGCGACAGCACTGCCACCTACTCGGAGTCCGAGTCAACGTCCTCGACTTCGTCCTCGTCCCTCTTCCTCTTCCTCTTCACGGACGCTTCTTTGCTTGAACCGAACACTAGGCTTTGCTTCTTCATCCAACCCTTGTAGATATTTAAACAAAGGTAGGCATCCATTGCTACGTATAGGATGTGATCTTCATCTAATGTCTTCGACTCCCATGCATGATGAAACTTGTGATGAGGTTTCTTCAGTTTAGCGTACAAAGGATCAATCATGGCTGCTGCCAGGGTCAGCATTGAAGGTTGAGAGGAGGACACCAGGCTTGCCTTTTGGAGATCGAAGGGCTGGCCTACAATGAGACCTATCCGACGCAGGACATCCCCGTCGTCCTTAAAGCCTACAGTAACGAATTTCACTCTTTTGTCCTTGAGGAAGTTCTTAAAATCCTGGCACTCAACGTCGGCATGGCATATGTGGTAGACCAAGCAAACGTTATGTATGCAAACCTGGATCACAGTGGGCTTCTTCCTCTCTTCGTCCTTTAGATCCTTCTCTCGTCCCAGGACTATGGTGTACTCAACATCTAGCCCAGCGACACACTCATCCGTTGAACTGTTGAACATGCGTAGGAAGCGAGCCAGCCATGCTTTCACCGTCGCGGATCCACATGTGTAGATGATGATGAACTGATCGCCGGTGATGGCTCTAACCTGGTACTCAGTGGCGACCATGGAGATTTGGGAGGCCATGGATTTTTGAGGAGGGTTAGGAGAAGTTGAACTGTTGTACCCCGCAAAAACTGGGAGCGAACTAATGTGAAAGGACGGGACGACTGGGAGCGAACTGTTGTGAGGTAGAAGACGGGGACGAGTAGGGCGTGCAAATGGTGTGGGGTTGCTGGCTTGCCCGGTGGATAAACGGCTGCAAGCCCCCAAAGAGTTCTCAGGAACTATGTGGGACCCACTAGATGTCATGTCTACTAGACCCATATCGTAGGCCTGACGGTATAGCTTCTGCCTGTTCGCACCCATGCCAGCGCGTGGATGTAACTTCACTTAATTCCGTCAACCGTCGCGCCTCCCACAACCTTCGACCAGCTATAAATGAGCATTTTTTTACTACTCCACATGCATGATACTCCCTCCGTTTTTATTTACTCTCCATATTAGGGTTGACTGAAGTCAAACTTAGTAAAGTTTGACCAAGTTTGTAGAAAACAATATAGACATTTATCATAATAAATCTATACGACGTGAAAATACATTCAACAATAAATCTAATGTTGTTGATTTGTTATTGTATATCTTAATATTTTTGTTTATAAACTTGGTCAAAATTTGTAAAGCTTGACTTTGACCAAAGCTAATATGTGAACTAAATAAAAACGGAGGGAGTACTCCCTCTAGTCCTTTTTACTCCCGTCAACCATTTGCAAAGTGTTTGACCAAATTTATACTTTTTTTTGAACACCACCTTATATTAATTAACCAGCCACACCAGTACACTCATTCGATACAATATTCACCACACAGGGCGGTACGTTATTTACAAGAATACCATCTAATCTATTGTCAAAGCTATACTTAGCGAATAAGTGTGCCACCTTATTGGCCGAATGGCTAATCTTTGACAATTGAAGATACTCTAACCCCCCTCTCTTCTTTAATTATTTGCCACATCAGCATGTTTGCTATTCCCGTGTGCATGATACCAGCTAAGATACCACCATTATGGCCAGCCTTAATCAGCGCATGCAATAATTTAGTGCACCTTGAAATATGAACAAGTGTGGGGCGTGTATGTTTTTAATGACTTGAGACTATACCTAGCCCGGCATGCAAGATGACTTATTATGCACCGTTCCCCATACCTGCGGGAAGCCTGTTCGTCTCCAAATATTTTCCTCTCCATGTGTGGAAACAATCCGGAAACAATATGCCTGCCAAACTCTCCGTCTCCCTCCGGCGTTCCCACCACTCCACCCCGTGTGAAAAAATCTGCATGCATGACTCTCCTCCCCCTACGCTCGTCCAATCTGTTGTGACCAGCAATATCTCCACCCCTTCGCTCCCCCATAATTTACTCCAACAAATATGCCCATGTAGCTTTTACTTAACTTCAGGTACATTGGGTCACTGACATATGGGACCAACGGGGGACTGGCCCACATGTCAGTGATGCAACTGGACCTGCAGTTAAGTCAGTGCAGCTCAGTCCATATCTTACGTAGGTGTGCCATTGCTCGCTATAAATACTGCGCCTCACACGACATCGCTATCTCCTCCCCCTCGCATTCACGTTCATCGCTATCTCCTCCCCTCCCTCTCACATCCACCACCATGGCATCGCCCATCCCAAGCCCTAGGAGCCCCTCGCTGCACCGCGCGGACGGTCACGCGTCGCCGTTCCATTCCTCGTCGCCACTAGTCGAGGAGAACACGTCGGTGTTCCGCTCCTCACCGCTACGCAACACGTCGTCATTCCGTTCCTCGCCGCCACTAGTTGAGGAGGACGCGTCGGTGTTCCGCTCCTCGCCGCGACGCGACGCGTCACCGTTCCGTTCCTCGCCACCACTAGTCGAGGAGGACGCGTCGATGTTCCGCTCCTCGCTGCGACGCGTCGAGGTGGACGCGTCGGTGTTCCCAATCTCGCCAGCACACGCGTCGGAGGACACGTCGGCTCCCCGCTACGAGGAGAACGCCGCCCCGCCCGTCGAGCCCCCCAGCCTTGAGGAGCTTTGGAAAGAAATGGATGTCGCCTTGTGGGAGGCTTTGCCTCCAGCAGAGCGCGCCAAAATAGAGGCGGAGAAGAAGGCCGAGGAAGAGAAACGCACCACGGAACAAGCTGCCTGGGAGGCCTATGTCACGTCCGAGAGAGTCAGTCAATTGGCTCTTTGGTAGAAGGCTTGTGCGAGGGCCGTGAGGGTGGCGGAGGACGCCCGTGCCGACGCCCTGAGTGCAGTCGGGCCCAAGGGCCTCATCTACGCTTGGCGGTACGTGGACCGGGTGCACGCTTCCAGCAAGGAGGAGTACCTGTTGGCGCCGGATCACCACACCGGTGAGATCGTGCTCGCCCGCCGGCAAGCCGCCAATCAGCACCTCGCGAGTTGCGAGGCTGAGGAAGAGGCGTTGTGTCGGCGCGCTGGGAAACGGCCGCGCGCCAGGGCACTCGTGGCGCGCCGCAAGCGCTCCTGCGAGCGCCGTGGCTTTTAGGAGGAGTATAATTTTTGTTTCATAAGGCGATCACATTAGTTTTGGGACGCAAATGATAAATCCTAAACGTTCAGGAATTTTTAGCGTCCTTAATTAAGTATGTAAAAGGGAAAGTTTGGAAACCTTGTGTATTCATATGCATTTTGCAAGTACATGCATATAGCACACACTTTACTATATACTATCGGACTACACGTCTCTCTCGATATATGCTTGCAGACTGTGCTACTCCCTACGTCCAGGTCAATAAGTCATCTTTGGTTGTGCACCGTGACCAAGAAGGAGGGAAGACTTGTACACCTAGAGGGAGGGAGTACTACTATTACTTATGTACGTGCAAATTCACATTTTAACATTAAAATGTGGTTTTTGTAAAAGTAGAAAAACAACACTAGTCAAGCTTGTGAAACGACTCAATCCAAAACAAATGCAAAAATGCTCATTTGATTGTTTACTATTAGATTCCTTCTCTGTGGTTATTTCTCTGTCATACTTTGTACGGAGTATCTCACTGGTTGGAAAGGCATGCAAATTCCCAAACCGCTTCCTACACCCTGTATCGAATTTTTTGCCTAACAAGTTGTGCCGTGCAATTGGAATTCCAACTTGAGTACTACTACTAGTAGGAGTACCAGGGGCCAGTTCTTTTAGGCTTCTAGATTAGTAATCCCATAACTACTACCTCCGTCCTGGTTTATTGTTCCCATTGCAATCTGTGTCAAATTTTGATCATTAATTTAACTAATGAAATGTTAATGCATGTCACATGCACTACTCCATCCGTCTAGGTGAGTAAGTCATCTTAGGCTGTGCACCGTGACCAAGGAGGAGGAGAAAACAAGAAACTAATGTTTATTTGCTAATTAATAGTATTGCATGCAATGAACTAACCACTACATGTTGTGTTTGATATCTCAAGTCATTAAAAGCATGCACACTCTTTATCTCTTATTGGTTGATATGTCAAGAAAAAAGAAACGAGGTAGAAGTTAATGCACCGCGCCTAAGTGTTTTGGGATTATTTGGTTTTCGTAAGATGACTTACACACCTAGACGGAGGGAGTAACATTTTATCAGTTAAATCCTTGGTCAAAATTTAGCACAAATTACAATGGTGAAGAATAAACCAGGACGGAGTAGTAGTTTAGAAGCCCAAATAAATGAGTGAGGCACATTATTGTTACTCTCCACTGTGACTAGTCTTGTGGGAAAAGCTGGGGAAGCCGCCAAAAGAACTGGCCCTAGGAGTAGTAGCTAGGGATCGAGTGTGCGAGATGAACCGGAGAAAGTAAATGCAGAGAGATGAAATGCAAAAAAGACAGAGGGATGTGATGGTTTCTTGTCCGTTTATTTTACCAGGCCACTTATTACTGGGAGTGGTTGGGTTTTGTGATATGACGGCTTTACTGCCGCGCCACGAGCGGGGTGAGAGGTGAGACTCCCGTGCAGCGCCGCCCTCTACACTTGTACTACATCGGTCGTGGTTTATTAGTCCCCCATTGAATTTGACTGAAGATTTAACTGACAAAATGTTAGTGCATGTCAACAAAAACTATATCGTTGGATTCGTATTTGAACATAGTTTTGAATGATATAATTTTAGGTGACATGCATCAGCATTGATCGTACTATATATAATGTTAGTTCAATTTTTGGTCGTACTAATCTATAGTAGTAAGGTGCCCGTGCGTTGCACCGAAGAGTGAAATGCATTGATCGGGGAGTTGTTTATTTTGACAAAGGATGTGGGGGTCATCTCATGTGTAACGGGTATCGATAGGTTTCTTCGGATATTATTTCATCTCTAGAGCTCACAAACATCCGGGTGAAATAGATAAAAAGGTATCTTTTGCAAACAAAAGCGTTCAACTGTTCAACCTGCATCCAAAACTTGTGAAGAAATAACACTTATTGTGCTTTGCAAGAAATGATTTTTAAGAATTAGTTTTTGAGTATCGATTGTTATACATGTTGGCTACAAATGACATGGCACTTTCTTATAGTCAACAGTTGGCTATACTATTAAGTAATATTAACCATGCCCTTATACACCTAGACGGAGGGATTAAATCAGGATGACTTGCAAGGGGGCAGAGGAGATGTAAGAAATGGTTCATCGTAAGTCTTTCACCAGTACTGTAGTAAAAATTCAAACATGGAAGATTCTAGACTAAACCATAAACAGATACACTTTTATTCATGCACGATACTCCAATAGAGCAAGATCATGCATGGAAATCTCCACATGCTTAAACAGCAGATTACATTGAGCGAAGACTAATGATCAACATTTAACTTGATAATGCGTATGTCCATGTGAACCTCCTTGGAGTCCCTGTGCACCGCATCAGCGGGTAAAGGATGCCATGGGTTTTCCAAGTCCACATTGGCGGGATAGTCCCAGCTCCCCAGAGTCCAAGTCCGTTCGATGAGGCCGGTGTCACCGCCCAGGCGACCCGGAGGGGTAGTAACACTGACCACGCACCCGTACATCGGCCTTGTGTCAGTGTCAGCGTCAGCGGCGCCGCCCCTGACACACATTACAGAGACGGGGCGGAGGCCTACGCGGGCCTCGCCGGTGCCCACGATCAAGAGGAAGACGATGCCATCCTCCTCCGAGACTAGCAGGCGGCGGTGATCCTCCAGCGACTCTGGCATGGTGAACAGGTAGCACATCTCGTACTTGATATTCTCTGCCAAGGGCCAGCAGTGACCGCTGCACACATTCGTGAGGTGATGCACCATGTCCGCCGGCGAGCCACAAAACGGCATTGGGCACTCATAGCAGTGGACGAAGGGCTCCTTGGAGGCATCGACCAGGCCGTCCATGAAACGGGAGTGGCTGTAGGGGACATTGCGCCAGTTGAATATATGAGCAAGTTACTACGAGATTTAATCCGATTAAGCACAAAATAAATCATGATGGCCATAACAGAGATGAAACTAATCATGTGGACTAGCATAGTAGTAGGATACAGAGTAGAAACATGAATTCTACCACGATTTCGAACAGGAAGGACAGAAACACATACGGTGCAACGGGAGCAGCATCGTTGGCGTTGAGGTTGTCGCCCATGTCGTTGAGGAAGAGGTTGCCGAGGTCGGGGAAGAAGCCGTCGTCGGTGAAGTCGTGGCTGCCAGCAGTTGCGAGAGTGCGCTCCCCAAATTTTAACAGCGCCCGCCGAATGTAGCACATGAGGGAGTGGCTGTAGGGGACGTTGCGGCCGCCGAATGGAAAGCAGGAGTAGTACATGAAGCAGTAGATGGTGTCCTTACTAGTACTCCCTAGTCTCTATCTATCTATATCTACTCTTATCTACTCTTATAGAAAACCGAGTTGGTGATGATGGTATGCCTGCCATCTTGTAATATAGACCGTCTAATTTATATCTGACGGATAGAAAGCCAACTATGACAATTTTACAAAAGATACCCGCACCTCTCTCCACATTTACAGATAAGGCCTTGCCTCGTTCATCCTTATCTCCCACAACCTCGTGCTCCTCCCCATGTCTCTATCTCTACTACTCTTCTTTGTTTATTATAACAAATTGAATAGTGATGTGCCATCCGCTGCACGCCCGGCTGAACACACCTTCTCACCTCCATCATCACCAACTCAGTCTTTTATAGGAGTAGGAGTAGAGAAAAAACTGAGTTGGTGATGATGGTGTGTCGTGCAATGCATGGGCATCTTGCTATTTTTTGCATATAAGTCCAAACACCACGTAGACACGGTCTTTGAGCACAGTTCATAGTCGTTCCACGCTCAGGCATTGAAGTTTGTAACTATTTTAGATTAGAATATACTACTCCTCCGGTGCTAGTAGTAGAGCAAAGTCCTACTCTACTACTCTACTCAAGCAAGTTTGGGCATAGTACTATAGTAGGTACTGTAGGGAGTACCAGTACTGTGATCACTCAAGAAAGTTGTCTCGCATCGACATGACCCTACGCTGCTGGTATGTGTCTCGTAAGTCAAGCGGCGTGATGTAGTCATCATCACCTCTCCACTTCCCGCAGCACATATTCGCTTCTCCATCTTTGTCCGCACATAATATCTTCCAATCTTCCATCCCCGCTAAGGCGCCTCCCCCCCCCCTCGTCCGAAACCCAAGCACTAACAATGGCAGAACCGAGCAGCATCCCTCGAAAGAGTGGCTGGAATTCTCTCCCCACAGAGGTAATCAAGCTCATTGTTTCGCGTGTGGACAATCTCAGTACCATGCCGCTCTCCGCGTGCTCGTTGGGGTTGTACCGTTTACTCAAAGCCCTCAGCCGAAGCTTTTTAAGCCAGTCCTTGCTTGCTGATGCCGCCTGATCTTCAGAAACGGCGTGTCACGCAGCATAACGATCGTAGGGTGGCGAGCATCAACCCCCTTGACTGCGATCCGATCCCCGTCAGCCTCAACTACATTAACGAGATGTACTAGGTCGGCATGAACACGTCTTCGATGGTGCTCGTCGACGGTCGCGGCAGCTGGATGCTCGTGGAGGTCTACACTCGGCGATTGATCCCCCTTCCTTCGATTAACACTGCACTGCTTTGGCACCGCGGCCAAGAATACTCGGAATCTTACTGTAGCCAACATGATACCAAGTTTGATTTGCTCAAGGTTGTAATCTGCCAAGTGCCCACAAGATCTGCGAATTATAAAGACTTCAGGCTAATTGCGTTCTTCAACCGCGGTCTCGCCTATCTGACAGGTCACTGCGGTAAGTGGATAAATCTGCACGTCCATCGCAGGATCGTACATCCTCCATGGTTCTCTGATGCCATTGAACACAAGGGCTTCATTTACGCTGTCGACTCCTTCTATGGTTGGACGTATTGCTGGCCTACTCCAGTTATCGCTACAAACGGCTGTTACAGCAGTATGTTACTTTCCTATGATATCATGATGGCTTGCTTATATTGCTGTCAACATTTACTGAAAAAATATTCATGCTCATAACATGTTGTTCTTAAGATTGACTAAATCAAGAGACCATTTTTATTTGACTCCAACTTGATATGATGTTGTAGGCCGCCTGGTGTCCCTACCCTTCCTAATCCCATAACCTTTCAAAGAAAAGCGGCATGGCAGTTGCAGGTGGTTCCTGGCTCGATCAGACAATGGCAAAAGATTGATGATCATTCGCACGTACCGGACGTGTTGTTTCGCGGAATACAATCACAGTCACTGCAAGGTCTTTGAGCAGGATCCCAGCTTCTCTGGGCCATCAGGAATTTTTGACTGGAGGCTGGTAAGTAGCCTTGGTACACGCTCTCTGTTTGTCGGACTGAATTATCCGATTAATCAGGAGATAACTGGCGGCAAGGATCATGATGGCAGCGCGGTTTCATTCATCAGGCAAAACTGTGTGTACACAACATACCATGCGTCTCTGCATGCACCATACCCTGATATGTGCCGCCATGCTCTGCAGCCCAAAGTAGGAGAGAGTGTCGCAAGTATCAGACTTCGACCTGCTGGCTGGAGTTTCCCCCGTCAGGCACCCATCTGGTTCAAGCCGTTAGCCAATCTCCACAGCTTAATAAATAGTAACGTCTAACTGAGTCAGTTAGTTAGATGCGTACACTTGTGTAGTAGGATCTTTATTTAGTTTGATGCATACAGTTGTTCTTTTTTGGTAGCCCTTTTGTACTGATGGCTGACGTTTGGTTTGGAAGAGAGAGCGCGTCTTCACTCTTCTGGCCTGCTTACTGCTTCTGTTGCACCCCCAGCCCAGGTTGCTGCTGCTGTTGTTTTCAATGTACAATCAGTAGTATATTTCGTCTGTTGGTTGAATAAATGTGTTGTTAGAACGACAAACATGATGTTTTGGAAGTCGTTGCACGGGTCGATCCTTTAGTGCCCCGTACCGTACGTAGCTCATACTATTTTTCGTACAGAACACATTTTCCACTTGTTGATAACATGCAGCCCACTGATGAAGGCCCAATAGAGAAGCCCATAATTAACTGGAACGGAGGCTCTCACATGAATCCGGCCCAGGTACATGCTCATGGTCCCCTAAACATAAATAAGTAAATAAATAAATAAAGCTAAATGCTCACGCACTATTTCTTTGGGAAAATAGGTAGCCCAGTAATTCTTTTTGAAGAATACCCAAGCTAGGCCTATTTGTTTTCTCCGAATTACTGGGCTGCAATTCTTTCAAGACGAGGCGGATGCATTCCGTCCTGGCCAAAGAGTATGGTCAATGTCTGTTAAGCGTAATATAAAAAGGGGTTGAAAATTCCAAAAAAAAGTATAGCAAATGGGATATTAGTTTCTTTTTTTGTTTTTTGTTCTTCACTGATATCTTATACGTATTTCATTGGATTTAACATGACATGGTACTAATTTATTTTTAAATTTGTTTTAGTATGGCTATTAATTTTTGGATTAAGAATATTTCGTTCCCCAACAATTTGCGAATTTTCAAAATTTTCCACATATTTAGTTAATTTTTTGACCCTGGTACTAACCAGAAAATGGACAACAATTCTAAAAATGGAAAACGGGCTGCAACAAATTCCATATGAATTAGAAAATGAGTAAAAATTATAAAAATAATAGCAAATGGGCTGTACACGCCACAAATTTCGAGGCTGACTTGTTTACGCAAGGCTTTGTCAGTGAACATACGATTCTAGCAGCAGTGACTGTTGGATGTCCATCCAACGGCCGACGTGCTTCTTCAATCTCTGATCTTCCTGCTCCAGCCGCCTAAACTAGCACCGGCGGGACTGCCTGCTCCCTCCTCTTGTGGCCCGCTGTGATGTCGCGCACGCTTCCCCGGCCCACCCTACTCCCTCCGCTGGCCTGGCCGCATGCAATCAACTGCCTCCTTATTACGCGAAAAAAAATGATTCCTCCCACTGACATCTGGGACGCATCGGTTGGGAGGCTGACCTGTGCGCTGATACGTCTCCAACGTATCTATAATTTATGAAGCATTCATGCTATATTATTATCTGTTTTGAATGATTATGGGCTTTATTATACACTTTTATATTAATTTATACACTTTATTATACACTTATATTTCGAAGAAAAGGAATATCAAACGGAGTCCAAACGGAATGAAACCTTCGGCATCGTGATTTTTTGGAAGAATATCATCCTGGAGGCTTGGAGATCAAGTCAGAAGATACTCGAGGAGCCCAGAAGATAGGGGGCGCCCCCCCTATAGGGCGCAGCCCCCTGTCTCGTGGACCCCTCGAGCACCCCCCGACCGACTTCTTTCGCATATATAAGCCTACGTACCCTAAAAACATCAAATATCAAGATAGATCGGGAGTTTGGCCGCCGCAAGCCTCTGTAGCCACCAAAAACCTCTCGGGAGCCCTTACCGGCACCCTGCCGGAGGGGGGGTCCTTCACCGGTGGCCATCTTCATCATCCCGGCGCTCTCCATGACGAGGAGGGAGTAGTTCACCCTCGGGGCTGAGGGTATGTACCAGTAGCTATGTGTTTGATCTCTCTCTCTCGTGTTCTCTCTCGTGTTCCCTCTATGGCACGATCTTGATGTATCCCGAGCTTTGCTATTGTAGTTGGATCTTATGATGTTTCTCCCCCTCTACTCTCTTGTGATGAATTGAGTTTTCCCCTTTGAAGTTATCTTATCGGATTGAGTCTTTTATGAGAACACTTGATGTATGTCTTGCCGTGCTTATCTGTGGTGACAATGGGATATCATGTGCCTCTTGATGTATGTTTTGGTGACCAACTTGCGGGTTCCGCCCATGAACCTATGCATAGTGGTTGGCACACATTCTTGACTCTCCGGTAGAAACTTTGGGGCACTCTTTGAAGTACTTTGTGTTGGTTGAATAGATGAATCTGAGATTGTGTGATGCATATCGTATAATCATGCCCACGGATACTTGAGGTGACAATGGAGTATCTAGGTGACATTAGGGTTTTGGTTGATTTGTGTCTTAAGGTGTTATTCTAGTACGAACTCTTGAATAGATTGATCCGAAAGAATAACTTTGAGGTGGTTTCGTACCCTACCATAATCTCTTCGTTTGTTCTCTGATATTAGTGTCTTTGGAGTGACTCTTTGTTGCATGTTGAGGGATTGTTATATGATCTATCTATGTTATTATTATTGAGAGAACTTGCACTAGTGAAAGTATGAACCCTAGGCCTTGTTTCCTATCATTGCAATACCATTTACGCTCACTTTTATCGCTTGATACCTTGCTGTTTTTATAATTTCCGATTACAAATACATTTATCTACTATCCATATTGCACTTGTATCACCATCTCTTCGCCGAACTAGTGCACCTATACAATTTACCATTGTATTGGGTGTGTTGGGGACACAAGAGACTCTTTGTTATTTGGTTGCAGGGTTGTTTGAGAGAGACCATCTTCATCCTACGCCTCCTACGGATTGATAAACCTTAGGTCATCCACTTGAGGGAAATTTGCTATTGTCCTACAAACATGTGCACTTGCAGGCCCAACAATGTCTACAAGAAGTAGGTTGTGTAGTAGACATCAAGCTCTTTTCTGGCGCCATTGCCGGGGAGGTGAGTGCTTGAAGGTATATCCTTAGATCTTGCAATCGAATCTTTTTTGTTTCTTGTTTTATCACTAGTTTAGTTTATAAAAGAAAACTACAAAAAAGTGGAGTTAAGTTTGTCTCATACGCTTCGTCTTTTTAATATCTTTCGTGAGTTTGATGGAAAGGAAAATTGTGCTCAAGTGCTAGAAGAATAATGCATTAAAATGTTTGGTACTAGATCTTTGTGTGATGAGCATGATTGCAATGTTGTTAGTATGAATTCCTTGAATATCCATGATGCTAATGTTATGCAAAGCCACAAGCTTGGGGAAGCTATGTTTGATGAATACGATATTTTTTGTCCCCCAAGTTTTGATGAGAATATTTACTATGATGATAGCATGCTTCCTATTTATGATGATTATATTGATGAAGGTGGGTTTGGAAGAGTGTCAACTTTAGGTAGTATTGATCCCACTATTTTGGAGGATATTGAATCTTATTGTGATGAACATGAAAGTGGATTTGGAAGAGTGTCAACTTTATTTAGTGATGAGTCCACTATTTCGGAAGAGGTCCCAATTGATTCTGAGAATAAAGTTGCTATCTATGATGATTATTGTGATGACTTGTATGCTATTAAGAATATTTATAACCATGAAACTTGTCATCATGATTTTAGTTTTCAATTGGATTATGCCTCACATGATAGTTATTTTGTTGAGTTTGCTCCCACTATTATTCATGAGAAGAATTTTGCTTATGTGGTGAGTAGTAAAATTTCTATGCTAGTAGATCATGAAAAGAATGCTTTAGGTGCTGGTTATATTGTTGAATTCATTCATGATGCTACTGAAAATTATTATGAGGGAGGAAAATATGCTTGTAGGAATTGCAATAATGTCAAGTTTCCTCTCTATGTGTTGAAAATCTTGAAGCTATGCTTGTTGTACCTTCCTATGCTAGTTGATTATTGTTCCCATAAGTTGTTTGCTCACATAGTCCATATGCATAGGAAGTGGGTTAGGCTTAAATTTGCTAGTCATATGCTTCATGATGCTCTCTTTATGTTTCAGTTCTTATCTTTTATGTGAGCATCATTGTCATCATCATGCCTAGCTAGAAAGGCATTAAAGAAAAGCGCTTGTTGGGAGACAACCCAATATTTATCCTTACTGTTTTTGTGTGTCCACACTATTATGCTACTGTAGTAATCATGTTTTATAGCTTTTGTTTCAATAAAGTGCCAAGTAGAACCTTTGGGAAGACTTGGGTGAAGTTTATGTGATCTTGCTGTAAAAAACAGAAACTTTTGTGCTCACGAGAATAGCTGCCATGTTTTACTGGAGAGTGCTTTTAGGTTGATTCTTTTTGAAGCTGATTAATAGACAAATTACTCAGGTCCAGAAATTTAGTTCATAATTATTTGGGTTCCAGAAGTATACGTTTGATACAAATTACTACAGACTGTTCTGTTTTTGACAGATTCTGTTTTCTATGTGTTGTTTGCTTATTTTGATCAATCTATGGCTAGTATTAAGTGGTATGAACCATAGAGAAGTTAGAATACAGTAGATATTACACCAATATGAATTTATAATGAGTTCATTACAGTACCTAAGTGGTGGTTTTATTTTCTTATACTAATGGATCTTACGAGTTTTGTTTTTGAGTTTTGTGTGGTTGAAGTTTTCAAGTTTTGGGTAAAGATTCGATGGACTATGGAATAAGGAGTGGAAAGAGCCTAAGCTTGTGGATGCCCAAGGCACCCCAAGGTACTATTAAAGGACAACCAAGCAACTAAGCTTGGGGATGCCCCGGATGGCATCCCCTCTTTCATCTTCATTCATCGGTAATTTTACTTGGAGCTATATTTTTATTCACCACATGATATGTGTTTTGCTTGGAGCGTCATTTTATTTTGATAGTTTTTGCTTGCTGTTAGTTAGAATAATGTTTTGCATCTTTAGTTTCAATAAAAATGTCAAGGATAGCCTCTGCCATGCTTATTTTGCTAGTATACATGTTGCTGTTTGAAAACAGAAAGTTTACCACTGTTGCAACAATTCCCTAGAAAAGTCAGAGAATGGTATAATGTTGAATATGTTTGCATATTAAGTTCTGATAAATTTATTACAGTGGGAATTTTAGTTCATAATTTTTGGAGTCAGGGAAGTATTGTTACTCTTGCATTCTTTACAGACTGTACTGTTTTGGCAGATTGCTGTTATGTTTGCATTGTTTGCGTATGTTTGCTTGTTTAATAATTCTATTTGAGGATAGGAGTATTAAATATGCAGAGAGATTTAGTATTCACTGTTGAATAATAATGTTAGTGATTTGTTACAGTAGAAGATGATATGGTTTTGCATTGGTTTATACTAACCTATCTCACGAGTTCTTGTTGAGTTTGTTGTGAATGAAGCTTTTGATAAAAAGAGAAACCGTGACATGAAAGGAATTAAGGAGACACAAAAGCTCAAGCTTGGGGATGCCCAAGGCACCCCAAGATAATATTTCAAGAAGTCTCAAGCATCTAAGCTTGGGGATGCCCGGGTAGGCATCCCACCTTTCTTCTTCAACAACTATTGGTTAGTATCGGTTGAACCTAAGTTTTTGCTTCTTCACATGAGTTGTGCTATCCTTGCAATGTCATTTTATTTTGTTTTTATTGCTGCTTGAATACAATACCAAGATCTGAAATTCTTAAATGAGAGAGAGTCTTCACATAGTTGCATAATTATTTAGTTACTCATTGATCTTCACTTATATCTTTTTGGAGTAGCTTTTCATTTACTCGTGTGCTTCACTTATATCCTATGAGTAAATTGTTGAATGAGTTGATTGTCATAAATCTGAAATTATATATGCCTCATTTGCTAATTCCATGGGGAGTAATGACTTCTCATCTAAGAAGTAGAGGTTGTAAATTTATTGACGGTTAGCAAACATTGTATTAGTAATTTGAACAATTCATGACAGAATATTGAAGGAAGAGAGATTTCACATATAAATATAATATCATACACATCTTTTATAATTGTGAGCACTCATTAAGTATGGCATGCTAAAGAATTGATGTTGGACAAGGAAGACAACATAATGGGTTATGTTTTCTCGCATCTCAGTTAAAGTATATTGTCATGGATCATTCAAACATGTTGAGCTTGCCTTTCCCCCTCATGCTAGCCAAAAATTCCTAGCACCAAGTAGAGATACTACTTTTGCTTCCAAATTTCCTTAAACCCAGTTTTTGCCATGAGAGTCCACCATACCTACCTATGGATTGAGTAAGATCCTTCAAGTAAGTTTTCATCGGTGCAAGCAATAAAAATTGCTCTTTAAATATGCATGACTTATTAGTGTGCAGAAAATAAGCTTTGTACGAACTTGTTATGGAAGCAATAAAAGCGACGGACTGCATAATAAAGGTCCATATACAAGGGGCAATATAAAGTGACGTTCTTTCGCATTAAGATTTTGTGTAGCCAACCCTAAAAGCGCATGACAACCTCTGCTTCCCTCTGCGAAGGGCCTATCTTTTACTTTATGCAAGAGTCAAGGTGATCTTCACCTTTCCCTTTTTCGTTTTATCCTTTGGCAAGCACTTCGTGGTGGGGTGATCCTGATATATATATCCAACTGGATGTACGTTAGCATGAACTATTATTGTTGACATCACCCAAAGGTGAATACGTTTGGAGGCAACATTATAAGCCCCAATCTTTCTCTGTGTCCGATTAAGACTTCATAACCACAAGTATTGCGTGAGTGTTAGCAATTGTAGAAGACTATATGATAGTTGAGTATGTGGAGTTTGCTATTCCTGAAAATAAGATGAATTGCAATTGTTTTGATGACTAAGAATGAAGTTTGCTAGTTTTCAAGAAAGTTTATGGTCTATGCTTTGACATGTGAATTGCTTTTATGAGATGAACTACTGTTATGACATATAATCATGCTAGAAAAGGTGATTGAAATTATCATTGATCAAACTTGTGCACCTTCTAGCATTCACACTTCATAAACTCTGTTTTTATCATTTACCTACTCGAGGACGAGTAGGAATTAAGCTTGGGGATGCTGATACGTCTCCAACGTATCTATAATTTATGAAGCATTCATGCTATATTATTATCTGTTTTGAATGATTATGGGTTTTATTGTACACTTTTATATTACTTTTGGGACTAACCTATTAACCGGAGGCCCAGCCCATATTGCTGTTTTATTGCATGTTTTAGTATTTCGAAGAAAAGGAATATCAAACGGAGTCCAAACGGAATGAAACCTTCGGCATCATGATTTTTTGGAAGAATATCATCCTGGAGGCTTGGAGATCAAGTCAGAAGATACTCAAGGAGCCCAGGAGATAGGGCCCCACCTACAGGGCGCGTCCCCCCTGTCTCGTGGACCCCTCGAGCACCCCCCGACCGACTTCTTTCGCCTATATAAGCCTACGTACCATAAAACATCAACTATCAAGATAGAACGGGAGTTCCGCCGCCGAGAAGAGCTTTCATTCGGTTGGCCGAGAAAATGGCCCATCAGTGATGAGAAATGGGATGTACATTTTTAAAACACATCAAGCCGGCAATTAGTTTCAAATATATTTTTTTCATTCCGAGATTTTAAATTACATTAATTTTTATTCATGGATTTTATATTGATATACATTTATTTTTTAAATCAGTTTGAATGTGAGTCAAAATTTCGGGATTAAGAACAGTTCGGACCGCACCAAAATATGCAAAATTTCGTATAATTTTTTAACCGTGGCCACAATATGGGATGTAATGCTAACAAAAAGAATATGGGCTCCAAAGAAAACCTTAAGAATTAGCAAATGGGCTGTAAATTATTAGAAATAATGGCAGATGGGTTGTATGCTGTTTTCCACAGATTTGAGGCTTTCCTAAAAAAAGGTTGACGCACAAGCAGTGACTATTGGATGTCCATCGAACGGCCGTCGTGCTTCTTCAACTCTGCTCTTCCTGCTCCAGCCGCTCAAACAAGCACCGGCGGGACTGCCTGCTCCCTCCTTCCCGCGGCCTGCTGTGCTGCCGCGCAGGCCTCACCGCCCCACCGTACTCCCATTGCTGGCCTAGCCATCCCTCTACTCACCCACACCTGTTGTTATTCTCTGGTGACGGCAGACGAACCAGTAAACCCTCATACAGTCGTACTCCCCTCCGCATGGGAAACAACTGCCGAGTCTTCCCTGCCTCCGTGTCGTTCCCTTCCTAGGCCTCATCGTCGTCCACCGCCCTGGTGCTCTCGGCGCGGCCTGGTCAACGTGGTAAACGGTCGACATGCATCTAAAGTGGACTGTACGTGGAGAGGCCGACAGCTGGGTCCACGGCCGCACGCAAGGAAATGTCTCCTTATTACACGCAAAATAATGATTCCTCCACCTGACATCAGGGACCCACCGAAAGGGCCTCTGAATTTCGTGAAAGAAATGTTATCAGCGCTGACAGCTCGGACCCACTAGCTATATCTTCGCACGCAAGGAAGTGTCTCCTTATTACGCACAAAAAAATGAATACTCCCCCTGTTAGCTGGGACCCAGTATAGTGGCAGGCTGACTTGTGGGCCTACTAAGTTGACGGGGACGGAGGGCTTTGTCACCTTAGTCAATATGCATGATTCTAGCTCCAGTGACCATATGATGTCCATCCAACGGCCGTAGTGCTTCTTCAACCTCTGGTCTTCTTGCTCCAGGCGCCCAAACCAGCACCGGTTGTGCCTCGTGCTCCTGCCTCCCGTGGCCGGCTGCAATGCGGTGGAGGCCTCATAGCCGCCTACTACTCCCACCGCTGGCCAGGCCATCCCTCTACTCACCCACCCCCTGTTATTCTGCGGCGACGGCAACCTCACACCGCAGCGAACCAGTGAACCCTCGTACTCCTCTACGCGTGGGCATCCACTGCCGCGTCTTCCCCAGCTCCGCATCATCCCCTTCCTAGGCCTCACCGTCGTCCACCGCCCTGGTGCTCTCGGCGCGGCATGGTCAACGTGGTCAAGGAACGACTTCCATCGGACGTGGACTGTATGTGGAGAGGCTGACAGCTGGGTCCACGGCCGCAGCAAGGAAGTGTCTCCTTATTACGCGCAAAATAATTATTCCTCCACCTGACAGCGGGGACCCACCGGACGGCCCACCATATTTTGCGAAAAAAATGTTTCCCCCTGACTGCTGGGACCCACCAGCTACATCTTCGCACGCAAGGAAGTGCGTCCGAAAAAAATAATGATTCGCCCCCCTGACTGCTGGGACCCACCAGCTACATCTTCGCACGCAAGGAAGTGCGTCCGAAAAAATAACGATTCGCCCCCCTGACTACTGGGATCCACCAGCTACATCTTAGCACGCAAGGAAGTGCCTGACAGTCAGGACCCACCTGGTCAAAGCGTACGTAGCGTTGTCATTCTGGTCGCGAACGTGTACGTACATATATACTGGTGGATGTAGAGGCGCGCACGTGTCGTAGTAGAGGCGCGCACGTAGCATGTACACATACGTACAGCGGCCAGGGTGCAAGAAAGAAAATACGGCCACGTATGTGTACATATTGGCGGGGTCTCGAACGCCTACTCGCGCATATGTACGGCGAGGGCTCATGTTCATGGGGAGGCAACGGAATGCCTCATGTTCATGGGGAGGCAACGGAATGCTTCGTGTTCATGGGGAGGCAACCGAATGCGTCGTGTTCATCGGGAGGCAACGGAACGCGTGGGAGCCAACCGGCTGGGTCAGAACGGAATGCGTGGTCGTGTTCATCGGGAGGGCTTGGATGGAACAGGCGATGGAAACGAGGCCTGGCGTACCGCACAACAGAGGAAACGGACCTCCTATGTTCGGAACGGGGTCCTGTTGATTGGGAGGGGTGTGGCGTACCGCAAAACGGAGGAAACAGACCTCCTACGGTCGAAACGGGGGTCCTGTTGATCGGGAGGGGTGTGGCGTACCGCAAAACGGACGAAACGGACTTGTGTTGGAGTGCTACGGTCGAAACGGGGGTTCTGTTGATCGGGAGGGGGTGTGGCGTAACGCAAAACGGACGAAACAGACTTGTGTTGGAGCGCTACGGTCGAAACGGGGGTCCTGTTCATCGGGAGGGGTGTGGTGTACCGCAAAACGGGACTCCGCGGGATATTGTTCATCTCCACCGTCGACCTCCTCCAGCCTCCACGGGCTACTGTTCATCCACCGTCGACCTCCTACAGCCTCCACCTGCGACTGTTCATCCACCGGCTCCTGTTCATCCAGCCTCCACCGCGCGCTACTCCACAGACTACTATTGAACCACCCCTCTCCACGGGCTCCTATTCAACCACCCCTCCACGGGCTACTGTTCATCCACCCCTCCATCGTCTACTGTTCATCCACCCCTCGACGGGATCGTCCTATTCATCCAGCCCTCCACTGGGTCCTGTTCATCCAGCCCCAACCGGCTCGATCAATCAGGGTCCTATTCATCCAGAGGCAACGCCATGGGTCATCTTCATCCACTCCCACCACTCACTGTTCATCCAACCCCCCCCCCCCCCCCCCCCCCCCGCAACACTCATTGTTCATCCAGAGAGGCAGCATCGATCGGCTTCAGTTAGCAGCAGTAGCGAAGGAATCGCTCGATCGGGTTCAGTTAACAGCCATCGATCGATCGCTCGGGTTCAGTAACGCGTAGCTGTAGTGCAATCGCTCGGGTTCAGTTAGAGCCCAACGCCTCGCTTGGGTTCAGTTAGAGACAACGCCTCGCACACACGCGCGTACATGTACAAGAGAAACGCGCATCGCTCGGCCCCCGACCACCCACCGTAACCGGGAACTCCCTGAAATTTTCCTCGCCCTCGCTTCTACCACGGTTTTTTCCGTCATGGACGGCCCAAAGAATGTCATGCAGCTGCGTCTCCGGCCCGCCCAGGACGAAAAGCCCATTTTCTGTCATGATTTTTTGTCATAGTAGTAGGAGCCCACCACATCTATGATGATACCGGGCTTTGTCAGAATTATCGTCATAGAAGTGTCATATGTATGACAGAAAAAAATTCGTTCGGCCCAAAATGTCATGGATGTGTCTTTTTTTTGTAGTGTTGTACGGAGTATCTCACTAGTTGGAAAGGCATGCAAATTTCCCAAACCGCTTCCTACACCCTGAATCGAATTTTTTGCCTAACAAGTTGTGCCGTGCAATTGGAATTCCAACTTGAGTACTACTACTAGTAGGAGTACCAGGGGCCAGTTCTTTTAGGCTTCTAGATTAGTAATCCCATAACTACTACCTCTGTCCTGGTTTATTGGTCCCCATTGTAATCTGTGTCAAATTTTGATCATAAATTTAACTAATGAAATGTTAGTGCATGTCACATGCACTAACATTTTATCAGTTAAATCTTTGGTCAAAATTTAGCACAAATTACAATGGTGAGGAATAAACCAGGACGGAGGTACTGTACAGTACTAGTTTAGAAGCCCAAATAAATGAGTGAGGTGCCTGTGTATAGGTGCTAAGGGTGCCACATAGGCAAGAAAATGATGTGGCAAAGCAATTAAAGAAGAGAGAGAGCATTAGGGTGACCCTAGGAGGAAACGGTGCTAAGCGCGTGAACCTATGTAAAATGACTATCAACCAATGAATGATGGAGTTTAATTGTTAAAAAATTCAATGAGGGAGGCTTGGCTACAAAAGCTAAGCACTAATGCACTGGGGAGACTAGTTGCTAAGGTTTTAAATGTGCTTAGCACCTCACGTAAGCACCAATGCATTGGAAGCATTACTCTCCACTGTGACTAGTCTTATGGGAAAAGCTAGGGAAGCCGCCAAAAGAACTGGCCCTACAAGTAGTAGCTAGGGATCGAGTGTGCGAGATGAACCGGAAAAAGTAAATGCAGAGAGATGAAATGCAAAAAAGACGGAGGGATGTGATGGTTGCTTGTCCGTTTATTTTACCAGGCCACTTATTACTGGGAGTGGTTGGGTTTTTGATATGACGGCTTTACTGCCGCGCCACGAGCGGGGTGAGAGGTGAGACTCCCGTGCAGCACCGCCCTCTACACTAGTACTACTACATCGGTCGTGGTTTATCCCCCGTTGAATTTGACTGAAGATTTAACTGACAAAATGTTAGTGCATGTCAACAAAAACAATATTGTATTTGAACATAGTTTTCAATGATATAATTTTAGGTGACACGCATCATCATTTATCGTACTATATATAATGTTAGTTCAATTTTTGGTCGTACTAATCTATAGTAGTAAGGTGCCCGTGCATTGCACGGAAGAGTGAAATGCATTGATCGGGGTGTTGTTTATTTTGACAAAGGATGTGGTGGTCATCTCATGTGTAACAGGTATCGATAGGTTTCTTCGGATATTATTTCATCTCTAGAGGTCAGAAACATCCGGGTGAAATAGATAAAAAAGTATCTTTTGCAAACAAAAGCGTTCAACTGTTCAACCTGCATCCAAAACTTGTGAAGAAATAACTCTTATTGTGCTTTGCAGGAAATGGTTCATCATAAGTCTTTCACCAGTACTGTAGTAAAAATTCATACATGGAAGATTCTAGACTAAACCATAAATGGATACATTGTTATTCATGCACGATACTCCAATAGAGCAAGATCATGCATGGAAGTCTCCACATGCTTAGACAGCGGATTACATTGAGCGAAGCCTAATGATCAACATTTTTTAACTTAGTAATGCAGATGTCCAGGTGAACCTCCTTGGAGTCCCCGTGCACATTGTTGGGGGTCAAATAATACCATGTGTCTTCCATGTCCACATCAGCGGGAAGGTCCCAGCTCGGCAGAGTCCAAGTCAGCTTGACGTAGCCAGTGTCGCCGCCCACGGTCCTCCGAGGGGTAGTAATAGTGAGCACGCACCCATACATTGGCCTCGTCTCAGTGTCAGCGACAGCGGCGTCGCCCCTGACGCACACTACAGAGATGTGGCGGCGGCCTGTGTGGGCCTCGCCGGTGGCCACGATCAAGAGGAAGATGTTGTCGTCCTCCTCCGAGACTAGAAGGCGGCACTGATCCTCCAGCGACTCCGGCACGGTGAACGGGTAGCACGTCTCATACTTGATGTTCTTCGCCAAGGGCCAGTAGTGATCGCCGCACGCATGCGTCAGGTGATGCACGATGTCCGCCGGCGAGCCCCAAAATGGCACCGGGCACTCATAGCAGTAGACGAAGGGCTCCTTGGAGGCATCGACCAGGCCGTCCATGAAATGGGAGTGGCTGTAGGGGACGTTCCACCAGTTGAATACATGAGCAAGTTACTACGAGATTTACTACAGAATAAATCATGGCGGCTATAACAGAGATTAAACTAATCATGCGGACTAGCATAGTAGATGAACAGATCGAGTCTAGGACACAGACTAGAAACATGAATTCTACCATGATTTCGAACGGGAAGGACAGAAACACATACGGTGCAACGGGAGCAGCACCATTGGCGTTGAGGTTGTTGCCCATGTCATTGAGGAAGAGGTTGTCGAGGTCGGGGAAGAAGTCGTCGTCGGCGAAGTCGTCGCTGCTAGCAGTCGCGAGAGTGCACTCCCCAAATGTCAACAGCGCCCACCGAATGGAGTGCAGGAGGGAGTGGCTGTAGGGGACGTTGCGGCCGCCGAATGGAGCGCAGGAGTATCCCACGAAGCAGTAGATGGTGCTCCTCCCTAGTCTCTATTCTTATCTCTATCTCTACTACTCTTCTTTGTTTTTTATAATATACTAGGTGTAGTTGTCAAATCAAATAGTACTACGCCGTCCACTGCACGCCCGGCTGAACACGCATCCTCGCCTCCATCAAACCCCTCCGTTAAACCCGCATGCAAACCGAGAAACCTACTCCGGCCCGCGGGAGGAAATTTGCTGGTTGCCGGGGGAGGGTTATTCTGCAAATTTTCAGCAACTTAGCATGCGACCGTTTGATCTCAGATCCAAGGGCTGCCAGCAGCCCGTATCATGGTTGCGCCTACCACGACCATCGTGTCGCACGCGCGGTTGCGCCCTTGGAGATTTGACACGGTGTGTTAGGCTATCTGATGTTGGCATGTTGTACATAGTCATCACTTAGTCACTCATACTACAACAAGGTTGGCTATAAGGTTGGCTATAAGTGTTTTTTTTACTTCTCTCTATCTCTTTCTTCGTACTCCCTCTGTCCCATAATATAAGAACGTTTTTGACACTAGTGTAGTGCCAAAAACGTTCTTATATTATGGGACACAGGGAGTACTAGTATTTATTGCATTTGCCAAGGCCTCTTCTAATGAAATGGTGTTGCTAAGTTTGCTTCATTTATGTAGTGCCAAAAACGTTCTTATATTATGGGACACAGGGAGTACTAGTATTTATTGCATTTGCCAAGGCCTCTTCCAATGAAATGGTGTTGCTAAGTTTGCTTCATTTAATTAGCTATAGACTCAAAATTGTCTTTTCACATAGGTACACGCGCTTAGCACCGTTTCTTCCCTGGGTCACCAAACTATTCTCTTTCTTCTTGATTAACTTGCCATATCAGACTTTATGCCTATGTGGCAAGCTTAGCACCTGTAGGAGCAAGTAAGTACAATAGTGCGCTTTACATGGCATTTTTGCATATGTGGAGGAAAGATAGGCAAGGAAAAAGTGGAGAAGTGGGCTCTCATGCAAGAGCCAGCCTCTACTACATGGTGGAGCATTGGGAGAGGCACCTGTATGGAGGTGGTCAGGAATCAGGAGACTCACGCCGGTCGTAGCGCCGCAGTTAAAATGATAATGGCAAGTCAAATCACATGGCCCCACCTGTCTAGCAGTAACTTGCTGTCAAATCACACAGCCCTACGTTTGCAGCAGCCTACTCCCTCATCTTCTCGCATCTCTGTCGAACCGACTAGGTAGAACTGCCCCGCCGCCTACCATGCAGGAAAAGCCCCGCCCTCGACTTTTAAATAGTATACATTATACTAATTTTGTATCCATGGATTGCGCCACGGAGCAAAGCCTCTAGAAAATGGTGGTACACATGTACGGAGTATACAGCACGCCCGTCGCGTTCGCATCGCACCCCAGACGGTCCGTCGGTCTGGCACGCTGCTCTCTGAATGGAACGCGCGTCATATTGCGTTTGCACACACATGTGGGACGGCAATTGAGAACCGACCATAGGTACACTCCCCGGCCCCGCAAGTTGGGTGACTTAATAGAAGAGGGAGACGAGCGATAGTACTAGAGAAGTGTTGTACTACGTTTGTGCCTCGACGATCCCTACAAGACACGGAAGATCAGTTCGTCCATGCATGTGACCAGACTCCAACAGACACGCCTGGATTGGCTATCGTCTACATATCGTGCAGGTTGTGTTGTACATGGCTGTAGTTGTGGTGAGAAATCTAAAAAAAGGTTTCTTGCCATCTCGCAAAATTAGGTGTCATGTGCTTCGGATCATTGCGAGGGTTAAACAGTGACAACTAAGTTGGGCTAGTCATTGGGGGCACATGCACGAAGACTACTCGGCTGCCATCTAGGTCAAGCCGGCTATGTTAATTAGGACATCTATCGACGGACCCCTTTTCTACGAGTTTATCTTTAATTTGAGCTTTGTTCCTCGTCTAGTTTGTCCGACGGGATTCATTTTGTCTCCTTTGGGCGGTGAGGTTATGATTTCTTTTCATGTGGCATTTTTTGTGTTATATGTTATAATCCGGCGCTTCAGATCAAAATGACGACAACTGCGCCTCCGGCCCACGTGCATGAAGACTTCTCGACAGTCATTGACGAGGTCAAGCCGGCTCCGGTAGACAAAAGAAAACTAGTACTACTCCACTATATAGGCAGGAGCCTCCGCACTTGCTTGCTAGTGTTGCTCTCTTCATACTGTCTCGGCCTCTCCAGATCTGAACACAACAGAGGTGGCCACACTCTCTCTCTCTCTCTGCTCACCGCTGGTCATAGATCCAGCCGGATCCTCTCCGCTGGGGAAGGTGAGAATGTGCAACATTCACGCGGTCATCCTCGGCGACGGCTCTTACCCACTGCTGGGCGTGTCCCGATCAGCCTGCCTTGCCGTTCTCTCCCAAGCACCGCTGGAGAGGGAGGGCCTCCGACCCCTTCTTCCTCACTGCCATAGTGTGGGCAGATCCGGCCTCCCGCCGCCCACCTAGCGACATCCCGACGACCATCAGGTATAACTTCCTTTGAAACCAGCCTTGCTCTACTTCCCGAGCTCCTGACGTCGCTACATTTGTATCTTTTACTATTTCTCAGGGCCCCTCGTAGATAGGATCGATCGGCTGTTCGAAAACCACCTAATTTTTTTGCGTTTAAGAGGTAAAACTAGTTCATGCACTCGAATATAGTACTACCTCCGTCCTGGTTTATAGGTCCCCTTTGTAGTTTGTGCCAAATTTTGACTAAAGATTTAACTAACCAAATGTTAATGCATGTCAAGAAAAATTATCTCATTAGATTCGTATTTGAACATAGTTTTCAAAAATATAATGTTTGGTGACATGCGTGAACATTTTGTTAGTTTAATCTATGGTCAAAATTTGGCACGAAATACAATGGGGACTGTCGGTGTCAAAACCGGCGGATCTCGGGTAGGGGGTCCCGAACTGTGTGTCTAGGCGGATGGTAACAGGAGACAAGGGACACGATGTTTTTACCCAGGTTCGGTCCCTCTCGATGGAGGTAAAACCCTACTCATGCTTGATTAATATTGATGATATGGGTAGTACAAGAGTAGATCTACCACGAGATCAGAGTGGCTAAACCCTAGAAGCTAGCCTATGGTATGATTGTTGTTCGTGCTACGGACTAAGACTCTCCGGTTTATATAGACACCGGAGAGGGCTAGGGTTACACAAAGTCGGTTACAATGGGAGGAGATCTTCATATCGTATCGCCAAGCTTGCCTTCCACGCCAAGGAAAGTCCCTTCCGGACACGGGACGAAGTCTTCAATCTTGTATCTTCATAGTCCAGGAGTCCGGCCAAAGGTCTTAGTCCGGCCAGCCGAACACCCCCTAATCCAGGACTCCCTCAGTAGCCCCCGAACCAGGCTTCAATGACGTCGAGTCCGGCGTGCAAGTTGTCTTCGGCATTGCAAGGCGGGTTCTCCTTCAAATTCCCTGTATCCGTCGAATAGTGTCCGGCTTCTAGCGCGTGTTGTCCTCCTCGGCTTCAGTGCCCCATAATGACCATCTTCCACGCGTCAAACGAATGCGAAAAGCCAGGGGATTTTCTTGTCACTTACCCCCCTAGTTGCATTAATGAGCCGCCCATAAAAGAGACGGGGATTTAGATCCAATTCGCACCGTCTTCCCTCCGCGAGTCTTCATCAGAGCGCCTCTGGCAGAGATTCATTCCATCATGGCCAGTCGGTGCCGCTCCTCCTCTCGCCCCTCTAGCCCTCGGCCCGGAGATTGGGGGCGGTGCTCCGTCCCACATAGCGAGTTAGTAGTGCTTCAGTCCAAGGGGCTTCTCCCCCCCAGCATATATGGTCCCAGTTCGAGCCGGGACTGCCGCCTATAGCGGCGGAGAGCAGGCGGAGGGCGTCCCCAATCCCTCTCAAGGAGAGCGGGTATGCTTAGTCCCTTATTTGATGAGAGGACTAGGATTTCCGATTCATCCGTTTCTTCGAGGGTTGCTGGAGTTCTACGGCCTCCATCTACATAACCTCACGCCCGACTCCCTTCTGCACATCGCGGGCTTTTTGGCCCTCTGCGAGCTGTTCTTGGGTGTGGAGGCCCATTTCATGCTGTGGAAGAGGTTGTTTGTCTGGTGCCCCGTTCTCAGGAGGGGTCTATTTATCAGGTGGGCGGAGCCGAACTATGGCGCATCGCCGGGACCGGATATCTATCCGGTACCCCAAAGAGGGCGTCCGAAGACTGGCCCTCAGAGTGGTTTTATATAGATGACGTCCCCCTGCCTAGCCATCCCTCTACTCACCCACACCTGTTGTTATTCTCTGGTGACGGCAGACGAACCAGTAAACCCTCATACAGTCGTACTCCCCTCCGCGTGGGAAACAACTGCCGAGTCTTCCCTGCCTCCGTGTCGTTCCCTTCCTAGGCCTCATCGTCGTCCACCGCCCTGGTGCTCTCGGCGCGGCCTGGTCAACGTGGTCAACGGTCGACATGCATCTAAAGTGGACTGTACGTGGAGAGGCCGACAGCTGGGTCCACGGCCGCACGCAAGGAAATGTTTCCTTATTACGTGCAAAATAATGATTCCTCCACCTGACATCAGGGACCCACCGAAAGGGCCTCTGCATTTCGTGAAAGAAATGTTATCAGCGCTGACAGCTCGGACCCACTAGCTATATCTTCGCACGCAAGGAAGTGTCTCCTTATTACGCACAAAAAATGAATACTCCCCCTGTTAGCTGGGACCCAGTATAGTGGCAGGCTGACTTGTGGGCCTACTAAGTTGACGGGGACGGAGGGCTTTGTCACCTTAGTCAATATGCATGATTCTAGCTCCAGTGACCATATGATGTCCATCCAACGGCCGTAGTGCTTCTTCAACCTCTGGTCTTCTTGCTCCAGGCGCCCAAACCAGCACCGGTTGTGCCTCGTGCTCCTGCCTCCCGTGGCCGGCTGCAATGCGGTGGAGGCCTCATAGCCGCCTACTACTCCCACCGCTGGCCAGGCCATCCCTCTACTCACCCACCCCCTGTTATTCTGCGGCGACGGCAACCTCACACCGCAGCGAACCAGTGAACCCTCGTACTCCTCTACGCGTGGGCATCCACTGCCGCGTCTTCCCCAGCTCCGCATCGTCCCCTTCCTAGGCCTCACCGTCGTCCACCGCCCTGGTGCTCTCGGCGCGGCATGGTCAACGTGGTCAAGGAACGACTTCCATCGGACGTGGACTGTATGTGGAGAGGCTGACAGCTGGGTCCACGGCCGCAGCAAGGAAGTGTCTCCTTATTACGCGCAAAATAATTATTCCTCCACCTGACGGCGGGGACCCACCGGACGGCCCACCATATTTTGCGAAAAAAATGTTTCCCCCTGACTGCTGGGACCCACCAGCTACATCTTCGCATGCAAGGAAGTGCGTCCGAAAAAAATAATGATTCGCCCCCCTGACTGCTGGGACCCACCAGCTACATCTTCGCACGCAAGGAAGTGCGTCCGAAAAAATAACGATTCGCCCCCCTGACTACTGGGATCCACCAGCTACATCTTAGCACGCAAGGAAGTGCCTGACAGTCAGGACCCACCTGGTCGAAGCGTACGTAGCGTTGTCATTCTGGTCACGAACGTGTACGTACATATATACTGGTGGATGTAGAGGCGCGCACGTGTCGTAGTAGAGGCGCGCACGTAGCATGTACACATACGTACAGCGGCCAGGGTGCAAGAAAGAAAATACGGCCACGTATGTGTACATACGGGCGGGGTCTCGAACGCCTACTCGCGCATATGTACGGCGAGGGCTCATGTTCATGGGGAGGCAACGGAATGCCTCATGTTCATGGGGAGGCAACGGAATGCTTCGTGTTCATGGGGAGGCAACCGAATGCGTCGTGTTCATCGGGAGGCAACGGAACGCGTGGGAGCCAACCGGCTGGGTCAGAACGGAATGCGTGGTCGTGTTCATCGGGAGGGCTTGGATGGAACAGGCGATGGAAACGAGGCCTGGCGTACCGCACAACAGAGGAAACGGACCTCCTATGTTCGGAACGGGGTCCTGTTGATTGGGAGGGGTGTGGCGTACCGCAAAACGGAGGAAACAGACCTCCTACGGTCGAAACGGGGGTCCTGTTGATCGGGAGGGGTGTGGCGTACCGCAAAACAGACGAAACGGACTTGTGTTGGAGCGCTACGGTCGAAACGGGGGTCCTGTTGATCGGGAGGGGGTGTGGCGTAACGCAAAACGGACGAAACAGACTTGTGTTGGAGCGCTACGGTCGAAACGGGGGTCCTGTTCATCGGGAGGGGTGTGGTGTACCGCAAAACGGGACTCCGCGGGATATTGTTCATCTCCACCGTCGACCTCCTCCAGTCTCCACGGGCTACTGTTCATCCACCGTCGACCTCCTACAGCCTCCACCTGCGACTGTTCATCCACCGGCTCCTGTTCATCCAGCCTCCACCGCGCGCTACTCCACAGACTACTATTGAACCACCCCTCTCCACGGGCTCCTGTTCAACCACCCCTCCACGGGCTACTGTTCATCCACCCCTCCATCGTCTACTGTTCATCCACCCCTCCACGGGATCGTCCTGTTCATCCAGCCCTCCACTGGGTCCTGTTCATCCAGCCCCAACCGGCTCGATCAATCGGGGTCCTATTCATCCAGAGGCAACGCCATGGGTCATCTTCATCCACTCCCACCGCTCACTGTTCATCCAACCCCCCCCCCCCCCCCCGCAACACTCATTGTTCATCCAGAGAGGCAGCATCGATCGGCTTCAGTTAGCAGCAGTAGTGAAGGAATCGCTCGATCGGGTTCAGTTAACAGCCATCGATCGATCGCTCGGGTTCAGTAACGCGTAGCTGTAGTGCAATCGCTCGGGTTTAGTTAGAGCCCAACGCCTCGCTTGGGTTCAGTTAGAGACAACGCCTCGCACACACGCGCGTACATGTACAAGAGAAACGCGCATCGCTCGGCCCCCGACCACCCACCGTAACCGGGAACTCCCTGAAATTTTCCTCGCCCTCGCTTCTACCACGGTTTTTTCCGTCATGGACGGCCCAAAGAATGTCATGCAGCTGCGTCTCCGGCCCGCCCAGGACGAAAAGCCCATTTTCTGTCATGATTTTTTGTCATAGTAGTAGGAGCCCACCACATCTATGATGATACCGGGCTTTGTCAGAATTATCGTCATAGAAGTGTCATATGTATGACAGAAAAAAATTCGTTCGGCCCAAAATGTCATGGATGTGTCTTTTTTTTGTAGTGTTGTACGGAGTATCTCACTAGTTGGAAAGGCATGCAAATTTCCCAAACCGCTTCCTACACCCTGAATCGAATTTTTTGCCTAACAAGTTGTGCCGTGCAATTGGAATTCCAACTTGAGTACTACTACTAGTAGGAGTACCAGGGGCCAGTTCTTTTAGGCTTCTAGATTAGTAATCCCATAACTACTACCTCTGTCCTGGTTTATTGGTCCCCATTGTAATCTGTGTCAAATTTTGATCATAAATTTAACTAATGAAATGTTAGTGCATGTCACATGCACTAACATTTTATCAGTTAAATCTTTGGTCAAAATTTAGCACAAATTACAATGGTGAGGAATAAACCAGGACGGAGGTACTGTACAGTACTAGTTTAGAAGCCCAAATAAATGAGTGAGGTGCCTGTGTATAGGTGCTAAGGGTGCCACATAGGCAAGAAAATGATGTGGCAAAGCAATTAAAGAAGAGAGAGAGCATTAGGGTGACCCTAGGAGGAAACGGTGCTAAGCGCGTGAACCTATGTAAAATGACTATCAACCAATGAATGATGGAGTTTAATTGTTAAAAAATTCAATGAGGGAGGCTTGGCTACAAAAGCTAAGCACTAATGCACTGGGGAGACTAGTTGCTAAGGTTTTAAATGTGCTTAGCACCTCACGTAAGCACCAATGCATTGGAAGCATTACTCTCCACTGTGACTAGTCTTATGGGAAAAGCTAGGGAAGCCGCCAAAAGAACTGGCCCTACGAGTAGTAGCTAGGGATCGAGTGTGCGAGATGAACCGGAAAAAGTAAATGCAGAGAGATGAAATGCAAAAAAGACGGAGGGATGTGATGGTTGCTTGTCCGTTTATTTTACCAGGCCACTTATTACTGGGAGTGGTTGGGTTTTTGATATGACGGCTTTACTGCCGCGCCACGAGCGGGGTGAGAGGTGAGACTCCCGTGCAGCACCGCCCTCTACACTAGTACTACTACATCGGTCGTGGTTTATCCCCCGTTGAATTTGACTGAAGATTTAACTGACAAAATGTTAGTGCATGTCAACAAAAACAATATCGTATTTGAACATAGTTTTCAATGATATAATTTTAGGTGACACGCATCATCATTTATCGTACTATATATAATGTTAGTTCAATTTTTGGTCGTACTAATCTATAGTAGTAAGGTGCCCGTGCGTTGCACGGAAGAGTGAAATGCATTGATCGGGGTGTTGTTTATTTTGACAAAGGATGTGGTGGTCATCTCATGTGTAACAGGTATCGATAGGTTTCTTCGGATATTATTTCATCTCTAGAGGTCAGAAACATCCGGGTGAAATAGATAAAAAAGTATCTTTTGCAAACAAAAGCGTTCAACTGTTCAACCTGCATCCAAAACTTGTGAAGAAATAACTCTTATTGTGCTTTGCAGGAAATGGTTCATCATAAGTCTTTCACCAGTACTGTAGTAAAAATTCATACATGGAAGATTCTAGACTAAACCATAAATGGATACATTGTTATTCATGCACGATACTCCAATAGAGCAAGATCATGCATGGAAGTCTCCACATGCTTAGACAGCGGATTACATTGAGCGAAGCCTAATGATCAACATTTTTTAACTTAGTAATGCAGATGTCCAGGTGAACCTCCTTGGAGTCCCCGTGCACATTGTTGGGGGTCAAATAATACCATGTGTCTTCCATGTCCACATCAGCGGGAAGGTCCCAGCTCGGCAGAGTCCAAGTCAGCTTGACGTAGCCAGTGTCGCCGCCCACGGTCCTCCGAGGGGTAGTAATAGTGAGCACGCACCCATACATTGGCCTCGTCTCAGTGTCAGCGACAGCGGCGTCGCCCCTGACGCACACTACAGAGATGTGGCGGCGGCCTGTGTGGGCCTCGCCGGTGGCCACGATCAAGAGGAAGATGTTGTCGTCCTCCTCCGAGACTAGAAGGCGGCACTGATCCTCCAGCGACTCCGGCACGGTGAACGGGTAGCACGTCTCATACTTGATGTTCTTCGCCAAGGGCCAGTAGTGATCGCCGCACGCATGCGTCAGGTGATGCACGATGTCCGCCGGCGAGCCCCAAAATGGCACTGGACACTCATAACAGTAGACGAAGGGCTCCTTGGAGGCATCGACCAGGCCGTCCATGAAATGGGAGTGGCTGTAGGGGACGTTCCACCAGTTGAATACATGAGCAAGTTACTACGAGATTTACTACAGAATAAATCATGGCGGCTATAACAGAGATTAAACTAATCATGCGGACTAGCATAGTAGATGAACAAATCGAGTCTAGGACACAGACTAGAAACATGAATTCTACCATGATTTCGAACAGGAAGGACAGAAACACATACGGTGCAACGGGAGCAGCACCATTGGCGTTGAGGTTGTCGCCCATGTCATTGAGGAAGAGGTTGTCGAGGTCGGGGAAGAAGTCGTCGTCGGCGAAGTCGTCGCTGCTAGCAGTCGCGAGAGTGCACTCCCCAAATGTCAACAGCGCCCGCCGAATGGAGTGCAGGAGGGAGTGGCTGTAGGGGACGTTGCGGCCGCCGAATGGAGCGCAGGAGTATCCCACGAAGCAGTAGATGGTGCTCCTCCCTAGTCTCTATTCTTATCTCTATCTCTACTACTCTTCTTTGTTTTTTATAATATACTAGGTGTAGTTGTCAAATCAAATAGTACTACGCCGTCCACTGCACGCCCGGCTGAACACGCATCCTCGCCTCCATCAAACCCCTCCGTTAAACCCGCATGCAAACCGAGAAACCTACTCCGGCCCGCGGGAGGAAATTTGCTGGTTGTCGGGGGAGGGTTATTCTGCAAATTTTCAGCAACTTAGCATGCGACCGTTTGATCTCAGATCCAAGGGCTGCCAGCAGCCCGTATCATGGTTGCGCCTACCACGACCATCGTGTCGCACGCGCGGTTGCGCCCTTGGAGATTTGACACGGTGTGTTAGGCTATCTGATGTTGGCATGTTGTACATAGTCATCACTTAGTCACTCATACTACAACAAGGTTGGCTATAAGGTTGGCTATAAGTGTTTTTTTTACTTCTCTCTATCTCTTTCTTCGTACTCCCTCTGTCCCATAATATAAGAACGTTTTTGACACTAGTGTAGTGCCAAAAACGTTCTTATATTATGGGACACAGGGAGTACTAGTATTTATTGCATTTGCCAAGGCCTCTTCTAATGAAATGGTGTTGCTAAGTTTGCTTCATTTATGTAGTGCCAAAAACGTTCTTATATTATGGGACACAGGGAGTACTAGTATTTATTGCATTTGCCAAGGCCTCTTCCAATGAAATGGTGTTGCTAAGTTTGCTTCATTTAATTAGCTATAGACTCAAAATTGTCTTTTCACATAGGTACACGCGCTTAGCACCGTTTCTTCCCTGGGTCACCAAACTATTCTCTTTCTTCTTGATTAACTTGCCATATCAGACTTTATGCCTATGTGGCAAGCTTAGCACCTGTAGGAGCAAGTAAGTACAATAGTGCGCTTTACATGGCATTTTTGCATATGTGGAGGAAAGATAGGCAAGGAAAAAGTGGAGAAGTGGGCTCTCATGCAAGAGCCAGCCTCTACTACATGGTGGAGCATTGGGAGAGGCACCTGTATGGAGGTGGTCAGGAATCAGGAGACTCACGCCGGTCGTAGCGCCGCAGTTAAAATGATAATGGCAAGTCAAATCACATGGCCCCACCTGTCTAGCAGTAACTTGCTGTCAAATCACACAGCCCTACGTTTGCAGCAGCCTACTCCCTCATCTTCTCGCATCTCTGTCGAACCGACTAGGTAGAACTGCCCCGCCGCCTACCATGCAGGAAAAGCCCCGCCCTCGACTTTTAAATAGTATACATTATACTAATTTTGTATCCATGGATTGCGCCACGGAGCAAAGCCTCTAGAAAATGGTGGTACACATGTACGGAGTATACAGCACGCCCGTCGCGTTCGCATCGCACCCCAGACGGTCCGTCGGTCTGGCACGCTGCTCTCTGAATGGAACGCGCGTCATATTGCGTTTGCACACACATGTGGGACGGCAATTGAGAACCGACCATAGGTACACTCCCCGGCCCCGCAAGTTGGGTGACTTAATAGAAGAGGGAGACGAGCGATAGTACTAGAGAAGTGGTGTACTACGTTTGTGCCTCGACGATCCCTACAAGACACGGAAGATTAGTTCGTCCATGCATGTGACCAGACTCCAACAGACACGCCTGGATTGGCTATCGTCTACATATCGTGCAGGTTGTGTTGTACATGGCTGTAGTTGTGGTGAGAAATCTAAAAAAAGGTTTCTTGCCATCTCGCAAAATTAGGTGTCATGTGCTTCGGATCATTGCGAGGGTTAAACAGCGACAACTAAGTTGGGCTAGTCATTGGGGGCACATGCACGAAGACTACTCGGCTGCCATCTAGGTCAAGCCGGCTATGTTAATTAGGACATCTATCGACGGACCCCTTTTCTACGAGTTTATCTTTAATTTGAGCTTTGTTCCTCGTCTAGTTTGTCCGACGGGATTCATTTTGTCTCCTTTGGGCGGTGAGGTTATGATTTCTTTTCATGTGGCATTTTTTGTGTTATATGTTATAATCCGGCGCTTCAGATCAAAATGACGACAACTGCGCCTCCGGCCCACGTGCATGAAGACTTCTCGACAGTCATTGACGAGGTCAAGCCTCCGGTAGACAAAAGAAAACTAGTACTACTCCACTATATAGGCAGGAGCCTCCGCACTTGCTTGCTAGTGTTGCTCTCTTCATACTGTCTTGGCCTCTCCAGATCTAAACACAAAAGCGGTGGCCACACTCTCTCTCTCTCTGCTCACCGCTGGTCATAGATCCAGCCGGATCCTCTCCGCTGGGGAAGGTGAGAATGTGCAACATTCACGCGGTCATCCTCGGCGACGGCTCTTACCCACTGCTGGGCGTGTCCCGATCAGCCTGCCTTGCCATTCTCTCCCAAGCACCGCTGGCGAGGGAGGGCCTCCGACCCCTTCTTCCTCACTGCCATAGTGTGGGCAGATCCGGCCTCCCGCCGCCCACCTAGCGACATCCCGACGACCATCAGGTATAACTTCCTTTGAAACCAGCCTTGCTCTACTTCCCGAGCTCCTGACGTCGCTACATTTGTATCTTTTACTATTTCTCAGGCCCCCTCGTAGATAGGATCGATCGGCTGTTCGAAAACCACCTAATTTTTTTGCGTTTAAGAGGTAAAACTAGTTCATGCACTCGAATATAGTACTACCTCCGTCCTGGTTTATAGGTCCCCTTTGTAGTTTGTGCCAAATTTTGACTAAAGATTTAACTAACCAAATGTTAATGCATGTCAAGAAAAATTATCTCATTAGATTCGTATTTGAACGTAGTTTTCAAAAATATAATGTTTGGTGACATGCGTGAACATTTTGTTAGTTTAATCTATGGTCAAAATTTGGCACGAAATACAATGGGGACTGTCGGTGTCAAAACCGGCGGATCTCGGGTAGGGGGTCCCGAACTGTGTGTCTAGGCGGATGGTAACAGGAGACAAGGGACACGATGTTTTTACCCAGGTTCGATCCCTCTCGATGGAGGTAAAACCCTACTCATGCTTGATTAATATTGATGATATGGGTAGTACAAGAGTAGATCTACCACGAGATCAGAGTGGCTAAACCCTAGAAGCTAGCCTATGGTATGATTGTTGTTCGTGCTACGGACTAAGACTCTCCGGTTTATATAGACACCGGAGAGGGCTAGGGTTACACAAAGTCGGTTACAATGGGAGGAGATCTACATATCGTATCGCCAAGCTTGCCTTCCACGCCAAGGAAAGTCCCTTCCGGACACGGGACGAAGTCTTCAATCTTGTATCTTCATAGTCCAGGAGTCCGGCCAAAGGTCTTAGTCCGGCCAGCCGGACACCCCCTAATCCAGGACTCCCTCAGTAGCCCCCGAACCAGGCTTCAATGACGTCGAGTCCGGCGTGCAAGTTCTCTTCGGCATTGCAAGGCGGGTTCTCCTTCAAATTCCCTGTATCCGTCGAATAGTGTCCGGCTTCTAGCGCGTGTTGTCCTCCTCGGCTTCAGTGCCCCATAATGACCATCTTCCACGCGTCAAACGAATGCAAAAAGCCAGGGGATTTTCTTGTCACTTACCCCCCTAGTTGCATTAATGAGCCGCCCATAAAAGAGACGGGGATTTAGATCCAATTCGCACCGTCTTCCCTCCGCGAGTCTTCATCAGAGCGCCTCTGGCAGAGATTCATTCCATCATGGCCAGTCGGTGCCGCTCCTCCTCTCGCCCCTCTAGCCCTTGGCCCGGAGATTGGGGGCGGTGCTCCGTCCCACATAGCGAGTTAATAGTGCTTCAGTCCAAGGGGCTTCTCCCCCCAGCATATATGGTCCCAGTTCGAGCCGGGACTGCCGCCTATAGTGGCGGAGAGCAGGCGGAGGGCGTCCCCAATCCCTCTCAAGGAGAGCGGGTATGCTTAGTCCCTTATTTGATGAGAGGACTAGGATTTCCGATTCATCCGTTTCTTCGAGGGTTGCTGGAGTTCTACGGCCTCCATCTACATAACCTCACGCCCGCCTCCCTTCTGCACATCGCGGGCTTTTTGGCCCTCTGCGAGCTGTTCTTGGGTGTGGAGGCCCATTTCATGCTGTGGAAGAGGTTGTTTGTCTGGTGCCCCGTTCTCAGGAGGGGTCTATTTATCAGGTGGGCGGAGCCGAACTATGGCGCATCGCCGGGACCGGATATCTATCCGGTACCCCAAAGAGGGCGTCCGAAGACTAGCCCTCAGAGTGGTTTTATATAGATGACGTCCCCCTGCCGGACCCAGTACGGATCGGCCTCCCCGAGTTTAATAATGCCCCGTTGAAGAAGCGCCTGAGTTGGCGCCCGCGGAACCCTCAGAGGGAAGCTGCAGGGATGTCCTGTACCTGATGAGCCGGATAAGGTTGTTGGCTCATTCCGGACTGACCATGATCAAGGTCATGGCCATATGCATTACGCGAGGGGTGCAGCCGCTTCAATATAGAGGCCACCCCATGTGGGATTTCAACGGGGAGGATGACGCTACCCGGTGCGGTCACAAGGGGCCAGATTCGGCCACCACTTTAACGAGAATCTTATCCACTTTGTACAAGGGGAAGAGGAAGAATTCCTCCGTGTCAACCCGGAAGGCGGTTTCTCCATGTACAATCCACCTAGTTGGGTGAGCGGACACTGTTACTTGTCTATCCACTTTTGAAATTCCCGTGGTTGAGTACTTAGTTTAGTAATGTTTAAACGCAGGAGCTGCGCCATGTTGTGAAGGAAATAAACAGCCCTGCTCCACAACCCGAGGACCCGGAACGGTCCCTTGATCCATACTCCCAAGAAGATCCGGACTTATGCGTGGAGTTGATTGATGGAGTATTTCATCAATTGAGCAAGGATAACTCCTTGGTGGCCATCACGGCCGACTATCCCGGACTACTTCCAGCCTCCAAGGTAACTAAGGCCGAAGTCCCCGTATTCACATGCTTTATCTTGCATGCCGTAAACTAATAGCGTTTCGCAGGGTAAATCCTTGAGACGGTGAGCAGCCAACAAGGGCCGCCGAAACCAGGCGGGCCAAAAAGAAGTGCGGACCGGATCGAGATTCTGGCGCAACGGTATGGCGTGTGAATTTGGCACCTAGGGTTTATGCCCTTGAGTCTTACTAATGCTCATGATTTTCTTAGAAAGAAGAGAGCCCGCCGGGCTATGTCCGCCGGCCAAGGTTCGAGGCCGGGTCCGGAAGCGGAGGCGGACGTGGGACGCGCCTCGGGCGCTCCTCCGACAGAGGACACCGACGGGCTATCTGCCACCAATTCAGAGATGGAGAGCGCCCTGAACCACAGGCGTCGCCGAACTGTTCTTCGTGACGTGTGTTTTTCCCTAGAGGCGTTGGACGCCTTTAATACAGGAGATGCGTATCTCCGTGCTGCTCAAAATGGTCTAGCCAGAGCCACGGAGCAGTATGCGAAAGACATACAGGTGGGTAGAATTGAAGGTTATATATGTCAGTAGCCCCCGAGACTTGAAACAGTGAAGATAACTGTTTGAAGGATCATGTGCTATGCAATGTCTTACAAAGAAGAATACGCAATTGTCCCACGAGCTCGAAGAGTGCAAGGCCCAGCTCGAGGCCGCATTGGCCACTTCAGAAAATGTCACGGGGACGCCCACAGGTAATATATGCTTCGAAAGATACTTCCGTTTTGAAATGCAGCAGGCGTGCAACCCTGACGATAATAATGCAGATGAGGCCGGAGTAAATCCGGACAGGCAACAACTCCTACGCCAACTAAGGGCTGGCGAGAGCGTGCTGACGAGGGTGAGGCAAGAGAAGAACAAGCTTCAAGACGCCAATACCCAGCTGGGCGAGGAACTGAAAGATGTTCGCATTCAGCTGTCTTCTGCCGTGAAGGAGAATCGGCGACTTCGACGCGGCATTTTTAGTAAGTGCTTGAACGAATCTTCGAAAAAAGAATTCGGCGAGGAAGTCGATTAACAGAGCTATGTCTGTAGGTCTGCTGACGGGTCATCCTGCGGATGAAATGCCTGGTTCAACGGGAGACCTTCTTCCCGAGCTGTTGCAACTACACGAACGAGTTCGGCAGGCAATGCAAAGCGTCATCCAGGCTATGTGGCCATCCCTCTCTGTGCCCGAAGGCCTTGAGGAACTTACAAACAAGCTGGAGGGAGTGCGGCAGCGCTTCCGGTTGTGGAAGATATCGGCTTGCCGTCAAGGTGCCAGGGAGGCCTGGGCCATGGTGAAGACTCGGTACACGAAGGCTGACCCATACCACATGGCCGAGGTCGGCCCTATAGGTCCGGACGGAAAGGAGATCCCAGTCAGCTTAGCATATGGCCAGGTGGAGCTGGCTGCAAAGTATTCCCAACAGGACTGTAAATTAGACCGCCTGTTGGATGGTATTGAAGAAGAATATGCCGAGTTGGATTGACTCTGTAAAAATGACATTAAAAAATGCCTTCTAGCCGGATTGTAGATCATTTGTCATTGCGGACCTTTTCGCTTCGACCTCTAGACCCTATAGTCCGGAGTGTGTCCGAATACCCTCTCGATTATGTAAGAACCGGGGCATGCATGGAGACAAGGCGTAGGGGTCATAAGTGCTTTAGCAGACTAGTGCCCAACTAGTTATGTTATATTACATGGTTAGTAAGAAACATCTTCCAGGGAGAATAGTTCCGTTAGGGGTTCCTTTCCCTGGGAGGCATGCCCTAAAGTGCATATCCGAACTGCCAGAAAGAGCAGAGAAGCATCTGGGGGAGAATAAATAAATACGAAAAATCATCTTTTAGTTCACCGACCGAATATTCCCTTAAGAACGCTAGCTTTCGGCTTCACCCAGTCTGAGGTACACATCCGGCTGATCCGACAGTAACAATCGCAGAGGTGCTCCCTTTACCACCTAGCCAAACGAACAGGAACGTAGGGGTAAGCACAGGAGCCAGGCAACCCAGCTTGGCCAAAACTTAAGTCATATCGATGCATATAATGGTGTATAAAAGGTTCATGCAGAAGCATCACACGTGTTTCTCAGATGGTACGCTCCGCCGGTCAGTACTTGGTCGATTATGAAGGGGCCCTCCCATTTGGGCTTTAATTTATCCTTTTTCTTGTCCGGCAGGCGTAGAACTAGTTCGCCAACATTATAGGTTTTGGCCCGTACTTCTCTGCTTTGGTATCTTTGAGCCTGCTGTTGATAGAATGCGGAGCGGGCTTTTGCCACGTCGTGCTCCTTTTCCAATGCGTCCAAGCTGTCCTGCCGATCGAGCTCGGCTTCTCTTTCTTCGTACATGCGCACTCGAGGTGAGTCATGGATTATGTTGCATGGCAGTACTGCCTCTGCGCCGTATACCATAAAAATGGTGTGAATCCGGTAGTGCGATTCGGCGTGGTTCACAGCCCCCAGAGTACGAAGTCAAGCTCCTCTACCCAGTGCGTGTTAGATTCCTTGAGGGATCGCACTAGTCTGGGTTTGATGCCGCTCATAATGAGACCGTTGGCCCGTTCGACTTGATCGTTAGTTTGAGGGTGATAGACTGAGGCATAGTCGAGCTTGATGCCCATGTTTTTGCACCAAAGTTTGACTTCATCGGCCGTGAAGTTTGTGCCGTTGTCGGTTACGATGCTGTGGGGGACGCCGTAACGGTGTACGACCCCGGATATGAAGTCTATCACTGGTCCGGATTCGTTGTCTTTACAGGCTTGGCTTCTATCCATTTGGTGAATTTGTCCACCATGACCAGTAGATATTTCTGCTTGTGGGTTCCTCCTTTAAGGGGTCCGACCATGTCAAGCCCCCAGACCGTGAAAGGCCAGGTAATGGGTATAGTTTGTAGGGCGGTAGGCGGCATGTGGCTTTGGTTGGCGAATAACTGGCAACCAACACATCGTTGCACTAAGTCCTGAGCGTATGCCCGGGCCGTTGGCCAATAAAATCCGGTATGGAAGGCCTTGCTTACAAGGGCCCGGGCTGCGGCGTGGTGCCCGCCGAGTCCGGCATGAATTTCAGCCAAAAGGTCTCGCCCTTCCTCTTCGGAGATACACCTTTGAAGGACTCCAGTTGTGCTTTTGTTGTAAAGCTCTCCCTCGTGGACTTTGTAGGCTTTAGATCGCCGCAATATGCAGCGGGCCTCATTTTGGTCCTCGGGAAGTTCCTGCCTAGTTAGGTAGGCTAGGAATGGTTCTGTCCAAGGGACAATGACTGTCATTATTACATCGGCGGACGGCGTTCTTTCGTTGGCGGAGCCCCCGACTGTGTGAGAATGTTCGGTGGGGGGCGGTGTAGTTGTGTCCGGGCTGTTGTTTCCGGATTCTCCCTCCCATGATACGGATGGCTTAAACAGCCTTTCTAAGAAGATGTTGGGAGGAACGGCCTCGCGCTTGGCGCCAATGCGTGCTAGCACGTCTGCTGCTTGGTTATTTTCCCGGGCTATGTGATGAAATTCAAGCCCCTCAAACCGAGCTGACATCTTTAAGATGGCGTTGCGGTAAGCTGCCATTTTCGGATCCTTGGCGTCAAAGTCTCCATTTATTTGGGATACTGCGAGGTTTGAATCCCCGCGGACCTCTAGGCGCTGAATGCCCATGGAGACTGCCATCCAGAGGCCATGTAAAAGGGCCTCGTATTCGGCTCCGTTGTTGGAAACCGTTTACATTATCTGAAGTATGTATTGGACTGTGTCTCCAGTTGGGGACGTCAGAACGACGCCAGCCCCCAGGCCAGCCAACATTTTGGAGCCGTCGAAGTGCATGATCCAGTTGGAGTATGCGTCGTACTCTTTAGGGAGTTCGGCTTCAGTCCATTCGGCGATGAAGTCGGCCAAAACCTGCGACTTAATAGCTCGCCTTGGCTTGTAGGTTATGTTGAACGGGAGGAGCTCGATGGCCCATTTGGCAATCCGGCCCGTTGCATCGCGGTTGTTTATAATATCGTTAAGGGGTACTTCGGATGCCACTGTTATGGAGCACTCTTGAAAGTAGTGTCGCAGCTTCCGGGATGCCATGAACACCGCGTACGCTATCTTTTGATAATGTGGGTACCGTGACTTGCATGGAGTTAGTACAGTGGACACGTAGTACACTGGTTTTTGGAGGGGGAACTTGTGTCCGTCCGCTTCTCGTTCGACGACGAGTACCGCGCTTACAACTTGATGGGTTGTCGCGACGTATAATAGCATTGGTTCGCCCGTGTTGGGCGCGGCCAGGACTGGATTTGTTGCCAGTATCGCTTTTATTTCTTCGAGTCCGGCCGTGGCGGCATCCGTCCACTCGAAGTGGTCGGTGCACCGTAGGAGGCGATAGAGGGGTAATGCCTTTTCTCCTAAGAGGGAGATAAAGCGGCTTAGAGCCGTCACGCATCCTGTCAATTTTTGTATTTGTTTGAGGTCCTTTGGGGTATCCAATTGCGACAGAGCTCGGATCTTGGCTGGGTTTGCTTCAATTCCTCTACCGGATACGATGAAGCCCAAGACCTTTCCGGCTGGTACGCCGAAAACGCATTTTTCCGGGTTGAGCTTAATGTCATATGTTCGAGATTGTCGAACGTGAGCCTCAAGTCGTCTACTAGAGTATCGACGTGTTTTGTTTTGACGACCACGTCATCTACGTATGCTTCAACTGTTTTGCCGATCTGGTTGGCCAGACATGTCTGAATCATGCGTTGATATGTTGCGCCGGCGTTTTTGAGCCCGAAGGGCATCGTGTTGAAGTAGAATGGGCCGTATGGGGTGTTGAATGCCGTTGTGGCTTGGTCTGACTCGGCCATCTTGATTTGGTGGTAGCCAGAGTATGCATCGAGGAAACACAATGAGTCATGTCATGCGGTGGCGTCGATGATTTGATTAATTCGGGGGAGTGGGAAAGGGTCCTTTGGACAGGCCTTGTTTAGGTCTTTGAAATCGACACATAGGCGCCAAGATTTGTCCTTCTTTGGTACCATCACAAGGTTTGCTAGCCAGTCCAAATGTTTTATGTCTCTGATGAATCCGGCTTCCAGCAGTTTTGCTAGCTTCTCTCCCATGGCTTGTCTCTTGGGTTCAAAAAAATGCCGTAGAGTCTGCTTGACGGGTTTAAACCCTTTTAGGATGTTCAGGCTATGCTCAGCCAGCCTGCGTGGGATTCCTGGCAATATCTGAGGGGTGCCATGCAAAAATGTCCCAATTTTCTCGCAGGAAGTCTCTGAGTGCGGCGTCTACATCGGGTTTTAGTTGTGCCCCGATGGAGGCCGTTTTTGTAGGGTCCGTTGGATGGACTTGGAATTTGACTATTTCGTCTGCTGGTTTGAAAGAGGTGGACTTGGATCTCTTGTCTAGTATCACATCGTCCCTGTCCACCATGGAGCGAAACGCAATTAGTTCCTCGGTCGCTAGGGCCTCGGATAATGCCTCCAGGGCCAGTGCGGCTGTCTTGTTTTCAGCGCGGAGCGCTATGTCCGGATCACTTGCAAGAGTGATGATTCCGTTGGGTCCGGGCATTTTGAGCTTCATGTATCCGTAATGGGGTATGGCTTGGAAAATTGTAAATGCTTCTCGCCCTAGCAGAGCATGGTATCCGCTGCTGAACGGGGCCACTTGAAACGTGACCTCCTCGGATCTGTAATTATCCGGCGTGCCGAACACCACATCCAATGTGATTTTTCCTGAACAGCACGCTTCCTGGCTTGGAATTATTCCTCGAAAAGTTGTGTTGCTTCGCTCAATGCGGCTCCGGTCAATTTCCATTTTTCGCAGGGTTTCCTTGTAGATGAGGTTGAGTCCGCTGCCGCCGTCCATGAGTACTTTGTGAGTCAGAAGCCGTCCACTATCGGACTGAGGACCAATGCGGCTGGTGCTCGGGCTGTCCGGAATTTAGGTTCGTCACTGGCATTAAATGTAATAGCCGTGTCACTCCATGGGTTTATTGTTGCTACTTGGTAGACTTCGGCAAGGTTGCGGAGCGTTCGTTTCCTTGCATTGTTTGATGTGAAGGTCTCGAAGACTGTCGACACCGTACTGGGGGGTGTTCTTCAGGTGGTGGAGTTAAAAGCTCCTCGCCACTTCGGGCCACCTGCCGTAGTATCCAACATGCTCTAAGGCTGTGCGTTGGTGTGGCTTCCCCTGAATTATGAATTTTACAGGGTCCATTGAGCCATCCTTCCAGTACGGTCCCGTACCCTGTAGAGGGTTTTTGTTTTTTGATGTTTGGCTTAGATGCCTGGCGATAATACGCCTTTTTGTTTTGGACTGGTGATGTATTCGGGGCCGGATTGTCCCAGAATTTATCTTCGGTTTTCCGAACACTTTCAGTCGCACAGTACTTTCATACTATGGATGTCAAGTCAGCGAATCGTGTAATTTCGCGGCGACTTATTGCGTTGAGGATTCTGATGTCCATGCAGTTGTTATAGAAGAGTGAAATTGCTTCTGTCTCGCGGCAGTCCTTTATCCTGTTCATAACCAGGAGGAATCTGGCCCAGTAGTGGTGTACTGTTTCACCGGGCTCTTGCCGTATTAGGGATAAATCCCGCATAGTTGGGTGGGCGGGTGGGATTAAATCCAGAACCCTTCCCAATGTAAGATTCAGGGGCCAAGCGGTTTCCGAATTCGGAAGCTTGCTTTCTTTGACATTATTCACTGAATCGGGCCTGCTGCCTGACTTTAGGTTCAGGGTTTGGGCGACATCCTCCCCTCCGCGGGTGTCCGGCTTGGAGGGATCGGGAATCCAGACATATCTGGTCCTTAGGGCGGGCGAAGACTTGCCGCATTGTTCTTCCACCACTTCGACGTGATGGGTGACCTGGGGAGAGTCAATCTCTCTCTGATCGGGTTTAAGCCCAATCCGGTCATAATCAGTAGCGACTCCCAGGGCCGCGATGCGATCCAAGAGCTTGTTCAGGGAGAGGAGCTCCATCGGATCTAACTGCTTGGCAAGCTCCGAGCTTATGTGAAGATTGCTTTCGATGGCCCGAGAGGTCATCGTCGGCGCGGTGGCCGGACAGGCGGTCATCAAAAACCTGCCTAGCCGGAGAGTTTGGCCGACAGCCAAAGCTCCTTTAGCAACGACGCCGTCTTTAAAGACGGGATGCGGCATCCTTCCTGATGGTGACGACACAGCGGGAATCTCAATGAAAGCACCAATGTCGGTGTCAAAACCAGCGGATCTCGGGTAGGGGGTCCCGAACTGTGCGTCTAGGCGGATGGTAACAGGAGACAAGGGACACGATGTTTTTACCCAGGTTCGGGCCCTCTCGGTGGAGGTAAAACCCTGCTCCTGCTTGATTAATATTGATGATATGGGTAGTACAAGAGTAGATCTACCACGAGATCGGAGTGGCTAAACCCTAGAAGCTAGCCTATGGTATGATTGTTGTTCGTGCTATGGACTAAGACTCTACGGTTTATATAGACACCGGAAAGGGCTAGGGTTACACAGAGTCGGTTACAATGGGAGGAGATCTTCATATCGTATCGCCAAGCTTGCCTTCCACGCCAAGGAAAGTCCCTTCCGGACACGGGACGGAGTCTTCAATCTTGTATCTTCATAGTCCAGGAGTCCGGCCAAAGGTCTTAGTCCGGCCAGTCGGACACCCCCTAATCTAGGACTCCCTCAGGGACCAATAAACCCGGACGGAGGTAGTACTACTTGGTTCAAACAATGAAGAAAGGGGGTGGGGGTGGGGGAGGATTTGTTACCTGAATCTAGGACTTGGTCGAAAGAGGAAATAATGGGGGCAAAAAGTAGCAGAGACTGGCTATCCAACTGGTCTCTAGGTCTAATAGGAAAATAAAGGGAAATGCAGTACAAACTCAATATAAACCCGGTCTATTGGTTGAAAAAGGAAAGAAAGTGGGGACTGGGGACTAGTCAACAGAGCAAGTCCAGCACTGGATTTGCTAGCCTCACACAGTATAAGGTGGCTATAGCGAACAAAAATGGGACCAACCCAGATATCCTGTTCTGATGTTTGTTGCCCCGAGCCACTCTTATGTAATGCCACTGGTAAAATGTAGCAGTCACACTGTTAAAAGTAAGGACACGTTAAACCAATGTTGTTTTCAATGTAATGCCTCCAGTAATATGAATCAATGGCACTTTTTTACATGTCCTGCTAAATTTCCCATTAAGATAAGTTGGTTCTTTTTGTTAGAAATGCAACTGTCTTGGTCCGCCTACTCTCCCATGCCCAAAGCAATGTCGTATTTAACGGTTGTCATAGTTAATCCTAATGCCCACACTAATATCTAGCAATGCCACTACTTTAGAAATTGCTACTGTCCTTGTAGGATTTCCATTTAGATAAGGAACATGCTTCTTTTCATTTGATGCATGTTTCATCACTTGTTAGTCACCCTCCTTTCCACCATTTTTGTGCAAATAGAGATATACATTTCACGCTCGATCTTAGTTGAACTGCACAAATGATATTCAAATTATAGTTGAGCATTCCAGGAGCTTCACAACCAACCTTGATGTTGCTCAATTTTATTGCAACTAATGAAGAAGAAGCTATGTGGGTTTCGTTTTCTGATGGAAATGGAACCGGGGTTGGAGCCCTTTTCTTAAAAAAATTGAAGAAGAAGCTGCTAGCTCACGATACATTGCTTCATCTTAGGTGAACTGCACCAAAAGGTCCCATGAGTTGAATCATCCATGTTGGTGACTAAAAGAGCCAGCTTCAGCATCCCAGTCTAAGCACCCCCGGCCTCCATCCTTGCGACGCACGGTACACCTCGTTTGCCACCTGCTCGACCCTAGTGTCACTGATAAAATGAAGTAATAATACAGTTAAAATAGAGCGAGTGTCATCTCTATCATTTCATTTCCAATGTAGATAAAGAAAGTGCTTCTCTTTGTTAATGTATGTTTCATCAACTAGTCCCAATGTTAATGTTTAAGCGTTTCGGCAAACTGGGGTGCTTAATTTTAGTTGATATGTACAAAAATAGAGATTTGAATGTCTCAAGGCACCTCCTTGTACTACCGTTGTACACTGATGTTCATCATTGGTTGAAGGTGTATCTGGGAGACTTGGGATGATGTCCAGTATGAGGCATACTGTATGAGGCGTCCCAGGGCCCATCTCTCCCTCGCAGCATGGCATACTATGATACTATCGCAATATTTTATTCTATTTATTTTCTGTGTTTCATCAACTAGTGCCACTATAATGTAATCACGCTTTTTCATTATCTGTGCAAACAGGGTTATTCAGCTGCCTTTTGGTGGAACTGCACAAATGTACGTATGGAACCGGCATATATGCAGAGTGCGAGGTGTGCCAAGTAAAAATTACCGACACCAACCATGTTGCATGCACGCATTGGCATCCACCACCACCAGTGGGATGTGTGGCGCTCTCTGTGGATGGATCTTTCTCAGCACCAAATCCTCTAACCAAATACTAGTAGCTTATATTGGCAGCTTTCTAGGGAGTACTCTTTTCTGAAAGAAGCACCAATCTATTTTTCTTTATTTGTACACTGTGTCACAACTTTGACCCAAAGGTCCAGAGCTATTTTAGGGTGATTGGCGTAGTACTCGGAGACTGATTGTAAGAATGATTTTCATTAGTTGTCACACTGATTATAAGATGAGCAGGTGGAAGATTAGGTTAGTGCGAAGCTTACCTTAAACCCTACCGCCGTCGTTGAAACGAGGCGAGCGTCGAGGGAACCGTGGAGAACGGCGGGGTAGCAACGTCGCGCCATCCGGCCTCCTCTTGCGGTGGGAGAACGAATACTACTGTGGCTCCGGCTGGCTCTGCACCCTCACGAACGGCACACCATACTTGATCGATTCGTTATCCTCTGGGTGCTCGACCTTCGACCTGTACACCCACCACCTCCGCCTGACTGTCGCCTCGGGCAAATCTGTCTACTCCATCGCCCAGAGGAGATACTCGATGAACTCGGAGGACTACGGCGTGACTGCCGCCGAGGAGTACATGTACATCGTCGCCCTCATCGCCGCCGTCTCACTCTTTCGCATACATTGCCACATGGCCCGCACCGTCCTCGAAATATCCCACTCATTGTCAAACCAACTAAGGATCTCCTTCAACCTGGCTAACTTTGCCTGGTCGCCGCCGGCGATCTACCTGATTCGCTGCTGCATCCTCTCCATAGATGTCCTTCTGAGTGGTACGGTGCTAGCTTTGGAAGATGGGAGGAGATATGGTGGTCTTGCAATAGAGAAGAGGGAGAGGCAAGAAGGTGGTTTTGGAATGGATATTATGGAGAGGAGAGGAGGTGGTTTTGCAATGGAGAAGATCATAAGAGGGAGAGGCGAGACGGTGGTTTTGGAATGGAGATGATGGAGAGGAGAGGAGGTGGTTTTGCAATGGAGAAGATCAGAAGAGGGAGAGGCGAGACGGTGGTTTTGGAATGGAGATGATGGAGAGGAGAGGAGGTGGTTTTGCAATGGAGAAGAGGGAGAGGAGCGTGCGGCAGCGATTTAGGATTGGACGGGAGGGTCGGCGCACTGTGACTGGATCAAAATCAAAATCGATTTACCCTTCAATTAAGAAAGCGACCCCACATTAACTAGTCTCCCTTTTATTCTGGGTCATAATTGACCATGATTTTCGCACATAAAATATATGTTATACGTTGCAAAAACAATATAATTTGAAAGTACATTCAGATACGAACCAAATGATACAATTTTTTTTGGTGACATGCATTCACATTTTGTTTGTCAAATACAGTACGTGGTCAAACTTTGACCCAAAATACGTAAAACAACAAAAAAAATACTTCCAAGACAAGCGCCGCTCTTCCGCTCTTCTCCTCTTAAACCACCGCCGCTCCTCTCCTGTTCCAATCTAAATCCAGCACCGCTCCTCTCCTCTTCCATTTCAAAACCACCGCCCCTCCTCTCCTATTCCAGTCCAAAACCAGCGCCGCTCCTCTCCCGTTCTAATCCAAAACCAGCGCTGCTCCTCTCCTCTTCCATTCAAAAACCACCACCGGCGAGTGAAGGTGCTGTGGACAAGTAGATCGATGGAGGAGTACAACCGATACGTGAGGATCACAGACGGCGACCCTGTGAAGCTAGCTAGGATGTTGGAGATACAATCTTGGTTTGACAACAAGGACCAACTAGCGGCGACGGCGACATCCATGGCCAAATATCTGCAACAGAGCGAAAAGGCGGCGATACTCCCGGAGGGAGTTGCGCCGGAGTACATAGAGCTGCTCCTCTGGGCCATGGAGCAAACAGATTCACCGAATTCGATCGTGAGGGATCGGTGGTGGGAGTATCGATCCCAGATGGAGCATCCACCGGAGATTGAAGGATCGAGCATCTACATGGTGCCGTTTGTGTGGGTGTCCTGCCAGAGCGAGCCGGTGGAGTCTTCGTCGACCGAACCCAACTACAAGAGGACAAAAGCAATTGGCCTGACGACGCTTCCCCGCCATCGTCTCCCTCGCCGTTCACATCGTCTCACGGGGCGGCTGTCTTCTGCCGAGGAATAGGAGGGGACCGCCCCCCCCCCAGCCCAATAGTCGGGCAGGTTGTGAATTGTCAGGACGAGCTTAGGGTTGTCAGTATTTGCAGGTTGTGAATTGTGTTTTGTGTTGTGTATTTTGAGAGTACTTTCAGATATGAATGTCTTTTGAATTTCAGATTTGCAGTATTGAGCCTATGAAGTATTTTATGAATTCTAGAGATCTATTTTTAGCACTTGAAAAATGTAGTTTCATAGGAGTATAAAAAGTGCAGACAATGCGATTCTCAGAGAAGAAACTGCAAGTTTCAGTTTCAAATAAGAAACTGCAAGTTCAGTTTCACATAAGAAACTGCAACTTTCAGAGGAAAAGCATTTATATTAACACGGCCTTTTCAAACAGGGTTAACATCATGTTGGAAGTTTTATTCATGGTCGAAAATGGAACTACCAGCCAGTTAACATCATGCTGATCAACATCATGTTGATCAACATTCATGCATAGCACATCTTCATATGATGCACAGTCAAAATGCCCACACAATGTCGAGTGTGCGAAACACAGAGAAAACGAGGGACGAAGTTTTGGCAAGTGTTGGACTTGGTTTTGGGCTGCCCCGTCTAGGCTTTCATTTGTAACATGCGCAGCCCACGACCTCGGATGGGAGGTCCATAGGCCTGTTTGTATTTTCTTGAGGGCCGTCATATATCGACCGGCTATGGACCTCCCATCCTAGGTTTTATTTTTGGCAGCCCAATTTATGTGTTTTTTTGAAGAAAACGCAGAGGTCTGTTCTATTTTTCTATATAAGAATAGGAACGCCATGTCTAACTTATGTTTCCCTTCTAACTATATTATATATATTGAAATTATTTTATATGTTATTATATATTATTTTTATTGTCATCATATATTTAACTATGTAAGAAAACAATATCCCACATCTTATTAACTTATAAAAATAATTTCTTAACAATAAAATCCTGGATTGTTTTGGCACGAAAATCCTAGTGATTGTGTACAAAAGCTTGGTAAGATTTAAGGACGAATGTAATAATATCTCTTATTATTTAAATATATTTTTAACAAAATGCTCAGCCCCTTTTTATTTTTTGATAACATTGCTGGCCCAACCCAACATTATAATTACAATCATCCTAGCAAAATCATGTATTTCGAGAAAGTGCAAATGGTCTGTAATTTTTTAGGAAATAAAATAAATGGACCTCATGGACGCTACATTATTTGTTCACCCAGCCCAGCTAATGGCTGTAATTCAAAAAAAAGATCAAATTGATTGTAAATTCTACCGTGCAAAAAAAGACTGTAAATTCAAAAAAAATGGGTTGAATACGTGCCACATTTTTGGAGGCTGAAATGTGGGCCAATAGGTCAAAGCCAACGCAAGTCGTTGTCAATTTAGTCAACAAATGATTCTGACATGTTAGTCGTTGGATTTACATCCAACGGCCGGCATCCATCTTCAATCTCTCGTCTTCTTCCTCCAGTGCCGCTGGGACCACCTCCCGCCTCCTGCTACTAGCAGCTCTGCTTAGCATGCTTCGCTATGAAGCGCTACTCCACCATTAGCCAGGCCATCCCTCCATCCCTCCACACCTCATGTTCTTCTCCACCGACTGCCGAACCACACCGCACTAGAACTAGTTAACCCTCGTACACCTCTCCGTCTGCGACTCTACTCCCGTGTCTTCCCATCTCCGGCTCGTTGCTATCCGGGGCCTCGCCGTCGTCCACCACCTTGGATGCGCTCGGCATGGCGTGGTCAACGTGGTCAACGAATGACACCATCGGAAGTAGACTATGCATGGAGAGGCTGGCAGCTGGGTCCACGGTTGCACACAAGGAAATGCCTCCTTATTACGCGCAAAATAATGATTCCTCCACCTGACATCTGGGACCCACCGGAAGGGCCTCTATATTTCACGAAAAAAATGTGCCCCCCACTGACAGGTCGGACCTACCAGCTATCTTCGCACGCAAGGAAGTGCCTCCTTATTACGCACAAAAAAAGAATACTCCCCCTGCCAGCTGGAACCCAGCATAGTGGGAGGCTGACTTGTGGGCCTACCAAGTTGACGGGGACGGAGGGCTTTGTCAACTTAGTCAATATGAACGATTCTAGCTCCTATTACCGTACGATGTTCATCCAACGGCCGTAGTGCTTCTTCAACCTCTGGTCTTCTTGCTCCAGCCGCCCAAACCAGCGCCGGTCGTGACGCGTGCTCCTGCCTCTCGTGGACGACTGTGATGCCGCGGAGGCCTCACCGCATCTACTACTCCTATCGCTGGTCAGGCCATCCCTCTACTCACCCACACCCTCTGTTATTCTGCGGCAACAACAGCCTCACATCGCAGCCGAACCAATGAACCCTCGTACTCCTCTTCGTGTGGGCATCCACTATTGCGTCTTCCCCGGCTCTGATTCATCCCCTTCCTAGGCCTCGCCGTCGTCCACCGCCGTGATGCTCTCGGTGCGGCGTGGTCAACGTGGTCAAGGAACGACTTCCATCGGACGTGGACTGTACGTGGAGAGGCTGACAGGTGGGTCCACGACCGTAGGAAGGAAGTGCCTCCTTATTACGCGGAAAATAATGATTCCTCCACCTAACAGTAGGGACCCACCGGACGGGCCACCGTATTTCGCGAAAAAAATGTTTCCCCCCTAACTGCTGGGACCCACCAGCTACATCTTGCCACGCAAGGAAGTGCGTCTGGGCAAAAAAAACCGATTCGCCCCCCTGACTGCTGGGACCCACCAGCTACACCTTCGCACGCAAGGAAGTGCGTCCGGGCAAAAAAAACAAAATGATTCACCCCCTGACTGCTGGGACCCACCAGCTACATCTTCGCAGGCAAGGAAGTGCGTGACAATCGGGACCCACCTGGTCGAAGCGTACGTAGTGTTGTCATTCTGGTCGCGAACGTGTACGTACATACTGGTCGTTGTAGAGGCGTGCACGTGTCGTAGTAGAGGCACGCACGTAGCATGTACACGTACGTACAACGGCCAGGGTGCAAGAAAGAAAATACGACCACATACGTACATACGGGCAGGGTCTCGAACGCCTACTCGCGCATACGTACGGCCAAGGCTCGTGTACATGGCTGGGTCGGAACAAAGAAACAGCGTCGTCGTCGTGTTCATGGGGAGGCAACGGAATGCTCGTGTTCATGGGGAGGAAACGAAATGCGTCGTGTTCATAGGGAGGCAACGGAACGCGTGGGAGCCAACCGGCTGGGTCGGAACGGAATGCGTGGTCGTGTTCATCGGGAGGGCTTGGACGGAACAGGCGATGGAAACGAGGCCTGGCGTACTGCAGAACGGAGGAAATGGCCTTGTGTTCGACTGGCCACATTCGAAACGGGGTCCTGTTGATCGGGAGGGGTGTGGTGTACCACAAAACGGACGAAACGGACCTCCTACGATCGAAACGGGGGTCCTGTTGATCGGGAGGGGTGTGGCGTACCGCAAAACGGACGAAACGGACTTTTGTTGGAGCGCTACGGTCGAAACGGGGGTCCTGTTCATCGGGAGGGGTGTGGCATACCGCAAAACGGGACTCCATGGGTTATTGTTCATCTCCACCGTCAACCTCCTCCAGCCTCCACGGGCTACCGTCGACCTCCTCCAGCCTCCACGGGCTCCTGTTCATCCAGCCTCCACCGCGCGCTACTCCACCGGCTACTGTTCAACCAC
>NC_057804.1:83978700-83984828 GCF_018294505.1 Triticum aestivum
ATCGATCGGCTTCAGTTAGCAGTAGTAGCGAAGGAATCACTCGATCGAGTTCAGTTAACAGCCATCGATCGATCGCTCGGGTTCAGTAACGCGTAGCCTGCAGTGCAATCGCTCGGGTTCAGTTAGAGCCCAACGCCCTCGCTTGGGTTCAGTTAGAGCCAATGCCTCACACACACGCGCGTACGTGTACAAGAGAAACGCGCATCGCTCGACCCCCGATCGCCCACCGTAACCGGGAACTCCCCGAAATTTTCCTCGCCCTCGCTTCTACCACGGTTTTTTCCATCATGGACAGCCCAAAGAATGTCATGCAGCTGCGTTTCCGGCCCGCCCAGGACGAAAAGCCCATTTTCTGTCATGATTTTTTGTCATGGAAGTAGGAGCCCACCACATCTATGATGATACCGGGTTTTGTCACAATTATCGTCATAGAAGTGTCATATGTATGACAAAAAAAATCCGTTCAGCCCAAAATGTCACGGATGTGTCTTTTTTTGTAGTGCAAGATAGTGGAATCATCACTAAATAAAGTTGACACTCTTCCAAATCCACTTTCATATTCATCACAATAAAATTCAACATCCTCCAAAATAGTGGGATCACTACTTCCTAAAGTTGACACTCTTCCAAACTCACTTTCATCAATATAATCATCATAAATAGGAGGCATGCTTTCATCATAATAAATATTCTCATCAAAACTTTGGGGACTAAACATATCATCTTCATCAAACATAGCATCCCCAAGCTTGTGGCTTTGCATATCATTAGCATCATGGGTATTCAAGGAATTCATACTAACAACATTGCAATCATGCTCATCATACAAAGATCTAGTACCAAAAATTTTAATGCATTCTTCTTCTAGCACTTGAGCATAATTTTCCTTTCCATCATACTTACGAAAGATATTAAAAAGATGAAGCGTATGAGACAAACTCAATTCCATTTTTTTGTAGTTTTATTTTATAGACTAAACTAGTGATAAAACAAGAAACAAAAAGATTTGATTGCAAGATCTAAAGATATACCTTCAAGCACTCACCTCCCCGGCAACGGCGCCAGAAAAGAGCTTGATGTCTACTACGCAACCTTCTCCTTGTAGACGTTGTTGGGCCTCCAAGTGCATAGGTTTGTAGGACAGTAGCAAATTTCCCTCAAGTGGATGACCTAAGGTTTATCAATCCGTGGGAGGCGTAGGATGAAGATGGTATCTCTCAAAAAACCCGGCAACCAAATAACAAAGAGTCTCTTGTGTCCCCAACACACCCAATACAATGTTAAATTGCATAGGTGCACTAGTTCGGCGAAGAGATGGTGATACAGGTGCAATATGGATAGTAGATATAGGTTTTTGTAATCTGAAAATCTAACAGCAAGGTAACTAATGATAAAATTGAGCGTAAACAGTATTGCAATGCTAGGAAACAAGGCCTAGGGCTTATACTTTCACTAGTGCAATTTCTCTCAACAATAATAACATAATTGGATCATATAAATATCCCTCAACATGCAACAAAGAGTCACTCCAAAGTCACTAATAACGGAGAACAAACGAAGAAATTATGGTAGGGTACGAAACCACCTCAAAGTTATCCTTTCTGCTGAATCTATTCAGGAGTCCATAGTAAAATAACACAAAGCTATTCTTTCCATTCAATCTATCATAGAGTTCATACTAGAATAACACATTAAGACACAAATCAACCAAAACCCTAATGTCACCTAGATACTCCATTGTCACCTCAGGCATCCGTGGGCACGATTATACGATATGCATCACACAATCTCAGATTCATCTATTCAGCCAACACAAAGTACTTCAAAGAGTGCCCCAAAGTTTCTACCGTAGAGTCAAGATGAAAACGTGTGCCAACCCCTATGCATAGGTTCATGGGCGAAACCCGCAAGTTGATCACCAAAACATACATCAAGTGGATCACGTGATATCCCATTGTGACCACAGATAAGAACGGCAAGACATACATCAAGTGTTCTCAATCCTTAAAGACTTAATCCGATAAGATAACTTCAAAGGGAAAACTCAATTCATCACAAGAGAGTAGAGGGGGAGAAACATCATAAGATCCAATTATAATAGCAAAGCTCGCGATACATCAAGATCATGCCATAGAGAGAACACGAGAGAGAGATAGAGAGAGAGAGAGAGATCAAACACATAGCTACTGGTACATACCCTCAGCCCCGAGGGTGAACTACTCCCTCCTCATCATGGAGAGCGCCGGGATGATGAAGATGGCCCCCGGTGAGGGATCCCCTCTCCGGCAGGGTACCGAAATGGGCTCCCGAGAGGTTTTTGGTGGCCACAGAGGCTTGCAGCGGCGGAACTCCCAATCTATTGTTCGCTTCGATGTTTTTAGGGTATATGGGAATATATAGGCGAAAGAAGTCGGTCGGGGGAGCCACGAGGGGCCCACGAGACAGGGGGTGCGCCCAGTAGGGGGGCGTGCCCCCCACCCTCGTGGCCACCTCGAAGCTTCCTTGACTTCAACTCCAAGTCTCCTGGATCACGTTCGTTCCAAAAATCACGCTCCCGAAGGTTTCATTCCGTTTGGACTCCGTTTGGTATTCCTTTTCTTCAAAACACGAAATAGGCAAGAAAACATCAATATGGGTTGGCCCTCCAGTTAATAGGTTAGTCCCAAAAATAATATGAAAGTGTATAATAAAGCCCATAAACATCCAAAAAAGATAATAAAATAGCATGAATGCTTCATAAATTATAGATACGTTGGAGACGTATCAGTTAGCACAAGACACCGGGGCACGCCTGGAGGCCTAGGAGCGCCCTGGTGGGTTGTGGCCACCTCGAGGCCCATCTTCACGTGATTCCAACGCTGAAAAATCATATAAATACCAAAAACCCTAGAAATAACCATAGATCGGAAGTTCCGCCGCCGCAAGCCTCTGTAGCCACGAAAAACCAATTGGGAGCCCGTTCTGGTATCCTACTGGAGGGGGAAATCATCACAGGAGGACATCTTCATCATCCCTATGGTCTCCATGATGAGGAGGCAGTAGTCCACCCACAGGGATGAGGGTTTGTACCAGTAGATATGTGTTTAACCTCTCTCTCTCTCTCTCTCATGTTCTTGATGGCACAATCTTGATGTATCGGGGGCTTCGTTAATATAGTTGGATCATATGGTATTTCTCCCTCTCTATCTTGTTGTGATGAATTGAGTTTTCCCTTTGAGATTTCATTTTATCATATTGAATACTTTTATGGATTTGAGAGCACTTGATATATGTCTTTCATATGAATACTCGTGGTGACAATGGGGTATTATATTGATTCACTTGATATGTGTTTTGGCACTCAATTCGCGGATTCCCGAGGTGACATTGGGGTAATCTATGCATAGGGGTTGGTGCATGTTCTCGTCTTTGTTTCTCCGGTAGAAATCTTGGGGCACTCTTTGAGGTTCTTTGTGTTGGATTGAGTATTATGAATATAAATTTGCCTTAATATTATTTTAGTACGAACTCTTGGATAGATCGATCGAAAAGAATAACTACAAACAATTGCTTCTTATGTTCTCCGCTAGATAGGAACTTCGGAGTGATTCTTCATCGCACGTTGAAGGGTGGTTATATGATCCAATTAGATTAGCATTGTTGTGAGATTGCACTAGCGAAAGTATGGACCATAGGTCTCATTTTCAATCATTGCAATACCTTTTGTGCTCACTTTTGTTACTTGCTACCTTGCTGTTTTTTATTGTTACTATTACAAAAATCAATATCTACAATCATTACTACACTTGTATCGCCATCTCTTCGTTGTACTAGTGCACCATACGATTTACCATTGTATTTGGTGTGTTGGGGACACAAGAGACTTTTTTATTATTTGGTTGAAGGGTTGTTTGAGAGAGACCATCTTCATTCTACGCCTCCCTCAGGTCATCCACCTGAATGGAAATTGCCATTATCCTACAAAACTCTGCGCTTGGAGGCCCAACACGAGTCTACAGGAATAAAGTTGCATAGTAGACATCAGCGGCTACGACAAGGGCGGCATCACCGCCCACCAACCCTGCCCGCCAAGGCGACCCAGGACAGGGCTACAGCAAGGGCGACGACGGCGTGCATGACGACGACGGCAGCGGCGGCGGCGACGACGGCGACTTCTACAAGCTCCTCGGCATGCAGTAGGCTCGGGGCAGCGGCGACGTAGTTTTATTTTTTAAGTTTTTTCATGTCTTTAATTTTGTACAAATATCAATGAAAACCGCCCGAATTTCATCCAAATCCGTCCAAGTCCAGATGAATTTGTATTTGAAAGAACGACGTCTTGGGCCATCTTGGGGCGGTGAATGGGAACCCGAGCCCCCCCCCCTACCAAAATTTCCACCGGTTTTCCCCCAAGCAGCGATATTTTGAGTCCCTGGGGGGCCAAACGAGTGGAGATGCTCTTACATTTTGAGAAGCTCACTACAAGGGAAAACCCTATAGGCAGATGCTTAATAGTGGCGCGGGTGGGGACCCAACGCTGCTATTAGTTTGTACTTAGTACTAGTGCGGGGCTATACACCGCGCTACAGGTACATAATAGTAGCAGCGCAACCTGTGTCACCCGGTCCTACTACTAAGTGGTCCCCACGGTATCCCCGGGGCAGGCCATAGTAGAAACGTCGAGCAAAAGACCCGCACTGCAATTAAGATGATAGCAGTAGCGCCGCCCGTAAACCCCACGCTGCTTCTATGGATACACGGGGACATTGCGACAATCATCATCAAATACGTCGTCGAAGAGAATGGGATGTTCTACGGCGGCCCACAATCGCGGGCCGACGTCCGAACTCGCATAGGCCTATAGTGCCAGGACATGATGCCTTTCACAAAGCTCGGGTACATCCTCTCGAATACAGACGAATGGAAAATGTAGTGATTGATGATGACGATGTGTCCGTTTAAGTAGTACTTTCTGTTGGAGAAAACTTTGAATTTCTGTACAATGAAACTTTGTGATGTAAACGATCCTCCTAAACTTGCGTAGCGCTCTAGTTAATTAGTTTGGGTACGATGAACTTCGTTAATTATGTTTACTCTATGTTGCTTCTATAAGCTAACTATTTCTCTTGGTGTTACATAAGTATATTATGTTGCATATTATCGATGAATACTGCTGATTAATTACAATGCATCTGTGTCAGGGATATAGATCGATGACGAATAAGTGGTATGCCGTGTACAGAGGGAGAGTTCCATAAGCGTATGAGGAGTGGCCAGAGTGTCAGGCCCAAGTGCACCGCTTCCCGGGCAGCAGCCACAAAGGGTTTCAAAGTAGAAATGAAGCAGAAACTAGTTACTTGAGGTTCATGCTAGCAGGAGAGAGGAATCGGAACCGGATCAAGAACTACTTACTCCCTTTCTTGCTGATAGTGATCACTCTTCTCTTGTATGTGATTATATCATAGTTTAGATCGATGATGAAACATGTGTATGTGACCATGTAGTTGCATGTAGTCAAGACTTGTTATAACCTGTATCACTATTTCGAGATGATGACAGAGACATTTGTGTTGGATCATGACGATGATGATGATGATGATGAGACTATGTTGGAGCACTATGAAGATGAGACATTGTATAAAACCTGTATAAATACAACACATATACGTAGAAAAAATAAATACCCAAAAATAGTAGTGATGCGGGGTATGAGGGTAGCAGTAGTGCGGGGACTACACAGATTTAGCAGTAGCGCCGGGTCCAGACTAGCGCTACAGATAACTAGCAGTAGCACTGGGTCCAGACCAGCGCTACGGAACCACCCTGCGCTACGGCTAGAAAGTTAGTTGCAGCCCGCTAGCAATAGCGCACCCCTGCTACTAGTAGCCCTTTACCGTGCGTCATTACTAGGTTTTTCCCTAGTAGTGGTTGTTACAATTAAATTGTGGCCCTTGTTACTCTTTGTTGGGCAATTAGAAAGTTACGAAATAGAACATGCTTTGAGAAAAATATATTTGATCTCCTACTGAAAATAGTTGCCATGCTTACTCGTTTATGTGATATTGAACATGCTTGCAAAACGTTGAAGATCGTAAACTCTCCTAGAGTTGGGGGATGATGTGCTGCAGAGAGAGGCCCTCGCACAATAT
>NC_057804.1:83985107-83997249 GCF_018294505.1 Triticum aestivum
AGGGTAAAAAGCAAAACTATTTGTGGACGCGGAGTTTTGGCTCCCGGGCTCATCTGCACCCATGCTTAGAAAAAAATTCAAAAAAATACTCGAGAAATTCAAAAAAATTCAATTTTTTTTTATGGTGGTAGATAATTTGACGCGTGAGGTGCGTCCCAAAAATCAACTCATTTGAGCATCTCAGCAGCTCTCGGCAAAAAAGACAAAATCAGGGTTTGTAAAAATGTGTACTATTCACGCACTGTTTTGACCCGATTTGTCTTTTTTGCCGAGAGCTTCTCATATGTCCAAATGAGGTGAATTTTGGGGCGCACCTCACGCGTCAAATTATCTACCACCACAAAAAAAATTGGAATTTTTTGAATTTTTCTAGTATTTGTTTTGAATTTTTTACTGAGCGGGAGCAGATGAGCCCGGGCTCCAGGATGAATTATCGAGCTATTTGTCTCTTACATCTATCTATAGTAGAGATACTAAGCTCCCATGATTTAAAACGTTGTGATGCTTCAGGAGTTGTGAGGTCGGTGGGGGGCCCCACTTGTAAGATTGTTTGATGTTTGGTTTTATTTATCCTTTTCTTTTATATTTTATTTTCAATAATTTAATTCACAGATGATTAATAAAATTTGTAAACATTAAAAACAAAATATTTTTTTGGGTTCATTAATATTTATTACATTAGCATATATTTTCGAAGTTCACGATCATTTTTAAAATTTGTGAACACTTCTGAAATTCAAAAAATTACTTAATTTGTGAATATTTTTTGAAATCCGTGAATATATTTTAAAATCATGAATGTTTTCTAAAATTCATGGTTTCAAAATTTTGTAATATATCTTAAAATCCTTGAACATCTTTTAACTAAACTAATTTTTTCAAATAGAAAATGGTTGTTGATATTTTTTTCTTAGCTAGCATTAGGTGAGCGAGGCGGGCATGAGCTTGGTCGACTGGCATATATGAGTGTTATAGCAAGAATTTTATGGTTTTAGCATGGAATAGGAGTTCTCAAGAGGCTCAGGCGACCACCACCGACTGACACCAAGGCCGAAACGTGTAAATACACCACAACCACGGACCAAACAATTTCATTCTCCTATCGGACCAAATACAATCTCCAACAGCACTCTGACACGATATACGAATTCAAAATATAATTAAAACACAAGTCAACACAAATAAAATCCAAAGAAAACAACCTACCATAATAATTTACTAGATATAAAAGAGTTAATCCCAGAGTGAGGAACGGCGCCGCAAAGCGCGCGTTAGCCTCTATTATTTTGTGATTCTGATGTCGTCCTCAGTGCTATGGTTGGGCCTACGCGCCCCTACAATGTCTTCTTATGCTTCTCCTACTTAGTTTTCCGCTGCTGAATGTTTTATGCGGCAACTAAACTTGTTTTCTTTCTGTTAATGTTGGATACTCATTGTTGTTCTATTATTTGTTGATAGTGGAACCCAAGTCATTTTTGGATCACATGGATTTTTAAAAACCAAGTTTCTATTAAAAATAGTAACATCCACAATTCTTTTTAGAAAAAAACAACATCCACAATACAAAATAAATATAATATGAAAAGATGCATAATTTGGCTTCTCCTATTTGAAAAACATATAAAGCTAGTTTTGTTGGAGTCCTCAGCTTCAAGCATGGGAAAAAGTAGAGCCTGGTTTGTGCCTGGAAAAATGAAGAAAGATGCCTAGCCAGGCTAACCTTGGTTGATGTGTTTGGATGGTGTCCCAGCCAGAATAAATTATTTTGTGAGCCTATAAAGAAACATTCATCTTTCACTTCATCAATTAGCAGCCCGTGAAAGTGGACTTTAGCGTCCTAGGCTAGCGCCAGACTTTCGATTCGGGGCGCCCGGGCAGGCTAAGTACTCAAGTCATGAATATGGAATGCTTCAGCCAGGCATGTTCAGGACATCATCAAGCAAACAACTTTCAAGCATTGTTAAGAAAACCATTAACTGGTAGGTTGGCTGGCGAGCAGGGGATTAATAGGCTAATCGGTAAGTTAATTTATTATTTAATCAATTTATCGACTGATTTATTAAATTAGAAAAGTATATTTTTCATCCTTCAACTCTTTCAAAAGTATAAAAATCGTCCTTCAACTTCAATACCAGCAAAACTTAGTCCCTGAACTTTTAAAACCGGATAAGTTTAGTCCATTGGGTGGTTTTGTGTGAACATGGAGTGGTTTTTGATCCAGACACGTGCACGGAAAGTGCTCGGCATAATGCCCATCAAGCAGCAGTGCACATGGGAGGTGAAACACGCAAGCAGTAGCGGCAACGCATGCCAAAACGGCGCGCGGAAGTGTGCGAATGAGCGAATATGGCGGCGGCGCGGCTCGGTGCCTCCACGATGAGGCTGCCCAACAACGACCTGTGCAGGATGCGATTCCTGCCTACGTGGTAGCTGACGGAGTGCTGGAGGCAGGATGCTCTTGAGCTCTTGTTGCTGCCATCGCTGGTGCTTGTGCACGAGCGCTCTGTCAGGCCCGCCAACTGTAGCAGTTCATATGACGAGCCACAGTACCCTCAGCCTTTGCCTGGAGAAGCTACGTCCGTTGATCCGTGATCTGACGACCCGGAGGAGAACTTACCGCTTCGCCGATTCAGGTGCGCCCACAGCCGTCGATCTCCATCTGGACGGCCAGCGTCGTCGTGACCTACTTTTTAAAAGTTACCGCGTTGTCCTTTACCTGTCGAACATGTCACTATCTACTTTTACTCTGAATTTTGCTTTATACACCCTCTCTGGCTTGTGGAGAGGGCATTCTGGATTAATCTGGGCTTGGCCCTTGCAGCCGCCGTGTTCCGGCTGACGAAACCCTAGCTACTTTGTTTCGGATCTGAGTGAATCAAACCTCAAATTCCCCACCAAATTGCTTGCTCTCTTTGATTTCTTGCAATTTTCAGAGACAGCCACATCTAGGGTATGTCAAGTGGTATACAGAGCGTAGGTTTTAGTCCTTGGAGGCGGGATCCGAGCCCAGATCCGATCTGGCCTCTAGTCCGGCGCGGCGGTTGCAGCGGCGGCGAGAGGCGGCGGAGGATTGATTCGGCATCTGAAGGTGGAGTCGTGGTTTCTGAAGAACTCTTCTTCAGTGCAAAATCCCACCCAACCCTCCCTTTAGGCTGTTGCTCTTGCGTCGCGATTCTGTCCGATCTGATGCGTGAAATCGAGTCAGAATGGTGGGTTTCCGGGCCAACGGTGTAAAATTCCTTCTGTTCCTCGCAAGTTTCGCCGTGGACCAGATCTGCAAGTAATGACCAACAAAAACCCTGAAGACATGGCTGGTGAGACGCAAGATACGGACTGTTTGGAACTTGAATCGCTGCGACTTGACATTAAAACACTCCAACAAGAGAGAGAGGAAGATAGAAAAGAATTCTACCATTTCACTGATTCGGTGAACAAGAATTTCGCTAGCATACAGAAGAATTTCAGGAAAATTCAGTCCACCTTGCTGAAGTTAACTGCAGAACAGCCAGGGGAAGAAGATGAAGAGGAGGAAGAAAGACCAGATCCAGTATCTGGACAAGGAAGCACAGTGATTCCTCCAGGGAGACCAAACAACCAATTTCCTCCTGATAAACAAGACCCTGCAATTGTAGGATCTGCTGTCCCGGTGGACAAGGCTACTGGCAGAGAACTGAATATGGATGGCACTCCTAAGGGACCTTATAGGCATCCTAACCATGTTGTTAACAAGCAGGAATTCATCACACCTCCACAGCAGCAAGGACAAGTCATAAGACAATTTATGACAGTAGAGGAATTTCCTGAAGCAGAGGGGAGAAGAGAAAGAAACAGACCTTATATTCCTGAAGTCAGAAGAAACCTTATGAGTGTTAAACCTGCAAAATTAAACATTGCCGAATTTGATGGAGTGGATGCTGACTCATGGATACAAAACATTGAACCGTATTTTTCTGCTGCAAGAACTCCCATTGAACAGAGAACTGAGATAGCAGTTTCTTACTTAAAGGGGCAGGCTATCCAGTGGTGGAGAGGAACTGGGTACATTGCTTGTCACACTCCTTGGCACAAGTTCTGTTCTGCAATCACACAAAGATTTGCAATAACGTCTGTATGTGAAAATGTGAAAGCCTTCCACAAACTAACTCAGCAAGCTTCAGTTGACAAATATATAGCAGAGTTTGAACAGCAGATGAACTTAATGAGGAGGGACAACCCTGCAGTACCAGATGACTATTACATGAATAGTTTCATTGCAGGCCTGAACCCTTACATCCAAAGTCACCTGGAATGTTTAGAACCTCCCAACATGACTAAAGCCATGTGGATAGCCAGAAGAATTGAAAAATCATGTCCTCCTACTGTTACACAAAAATCTTATGCACCTAACTACAGAAAAAGTACTCCAGGGGAACTGTCTAAACCTGTACTTCCTGTGCACACTTCTCCTGCTGTTGTAATTCAACAGGCCAGAGAAAAGGGCATTTGCTACAAATGCAGGGAACCATGGTTTCCAGGACACAAGCAGGTGTGCAAGATGTCCCAAAAATCTCAAATTCAAGCATTGCAAGCACAAGTGGACAACCCTGACATTATTTACATAGTGGATGCAGAACGGGAATCATCTGATGTGGAGGAAGAACCTCCTGATACACAGGAACTCAAAATTTCCATGCATGCAGCTACAGGAATTCCTGAAGACAAAAAGAAAAACACTTTTACATTGCAAGTCCAGATTGGAAACACAGTGGGCCTTGCATTAGTAGATAGTGGAAGTACCACAACCTTCATTTCCCCTGCTTTGGCAGCCAAATCTGGTTGCCCTGCAACACCAGTAAAACAGGTCCAAGTGACTGTAGCAAATGGGGGCAAATTATACAGTGAATTTTCTCTTTGCAACACCAAGTACACTATTCAGGGAGTGGAACTAGTATCCGATTTCAGAATGTTGAAACTTACAGGATATGATCTCATTCTTGGAGCTGACTGGATGTATAAACATAGTCCTGTCACTTTTGATCTCCCTAACATGCAGCTAGGAGTCAAACTCTCTAATGGAGAACACATCACATTCCTGGATGAAAGTTCTGAAGGAAATATGCCCTAGAGGCAATAATAAAGTTATTATTTATTTCCTCATATCATGATAAATGTTTATTATTCATGCTAGAATTGTATTAACCGGAAACATGATACATGTGTGAATACATAGACAAACATATAGTCACTAGTATGCCTCTACTTGACTAGCTCATTAATCAAAGATGGTTATGTTTCCTAACCATTGACATGTGTTGTCATTTGATTAATGGGATCACATCATTAGGAGAATGAGGTGATTGACATGACCCATCCCGTTAGCTTAACACTTGATCGTTTAGTATTCTGCTATTGCTTCCTTCATGACTTATACATGTTCCTGTAACTATGAGAATTGTGTAACTCCCGTTTACCGGAGGAACACTTTGGGTACTACCAAATGTCACAATGTAACTGGGTGATTATAAAGGAGTACTACAGGTGTCTCCGAAGGTACATGTTGAGTTAGCATAATTCGAGATTAGGTTTTGTCACTCCGATTGTCGGAGAGGTATCTCTGGGCCCTCTCGGCAATACTCATCACCTAAGCCTTGCAAGCATGTAACTAATGAGTTAGTTATAAGATGAAGTATTACAGAACGAGTAAAGAGACTTGTCGATAACGAGATTGAACTAGGTATTGGATACCGACGATCGAATCTCAGACAAGTAACATACCGATGACAAAGGGAACAACGTATGTTGTTATGCGGTTTGACCGATAAAGATCTTCGTAGAATATGTGGGAACCAATATGGGCATCCAGGTCCCGCTATTGGTTATTGACCAGAGATGTGTCTCAGTCATGTCTACATCATTCTCGAACCGTAGGGTCCGCACGCTTAAGGTTTCGATGACAGTTATATTATGAGTTTATGTATTTTGATGTACCGAAGGTTGTTCGGAGTCCCGGATATGATTACGGACATGACGAGGAGTCTCGAAATGGTCGAGACATAAAGATTGATATATTGGACGGATATATTTGGACACCGGAAAGGTTCCGGAGAAGTTTGGAGCCCCGGGAGGTTACCGGAACCCCCCGGAGGTATATGGGCCTTATTGGGCCCATGTAGGAGGAAGAGAGAAGGAGCAAGGGAGGGGGGCGCGCCCCCCCAAGCCCAATCCGAATTGGGGAGGGGGGCCGGCCCCCCTTTCCTTTCTCCTTCCCCCTCTTCCTATTACTACTACTAGTACTACTTCCTAATACTAGTACTCTTTCCTTCCCCATCCAAATAAGATAAGGAAAAGAGAGGGAAACCTACTTGGAGTAGGTTTCCCCCTCCTCATGGCGCGCCCCCCCTAGGGCCGGCCACCTCCTCCCTCCCTCCTTTATATACGGGGGTAGGGGGGCACCCTAGAACACAGAAGTTGATCATTGATCGTTCCTTAGCCGTGTGCGGTGCCCCCCTCCACGATATTACACCTCGGTCATATTGTAGCGGTGCTTAGGCGAAGCCCTGCAACAGGAGAACATCAAGATCGTCACCACGCCGTCGTGCTGACGGAACTCCCCCTCGGCGCCTCTGCTGGATCGGAGATCGAGGGTGCGTCATCGAGCTGTACGCGTGTCAAGAACTCGGAGGTGCCGGAGTAACGGTACTTGGATCGGTTGAACCGGAGGACGTATGACTACTTCCTCTACGTTGCGTCAACGCTTCCGCTTCGGTCTACAAGGGTACGTAGACAACACTCTCCCCTCGTTGCTATATCATCACCATGATCTTGCGTGTGCGTAGGAAAATTTTTGAAATTACTACGTTCCCCAACAGTGGCATCCGAGCCTAGGTTTTATGCGTTGATGTTATATGCACGAGTAGAACACAAGTGAGTTGTGGACGATATAAGTCATACTGCCTACCAGCATGTCATACTTTGGTTCAGCGGTATTGTGAGATGAAGCGGCCCGGACCGACATTACGCGTACGCTTACGCGAGACTGGTTTCACCGTTACGAGCACTCGTGCTTAAAGGTGGCTGGCGGGTGTCTGTCTCTCTCACTTTAGTTGAACCGAGTGTGGCTACACCCGGTCCTTGTGAAGGTTAAAACGGAGTCTATTTGACAAACTATCGTTGTGGTTTTGATGCGTAGGTGAGATTGGTTCTTGCTTAAGCCCGTAGCAGCCACGTAAAATTTGCAACAACAAAGTAGAGGACGTCTAACTTGTTTTTGCAGGGCATGTTGTGATGTGATATGGCCAAGACATGATGCTATATTTTATTGTATGAGATGATCATGTTTTGTAACCGAAGTTATCGGCAACTGGCAGGAGCCATATGGTTGTCGCTTTATTGTATGAAATGCAAACACCCTGTAATTGCTTTACTTTATCACTAAGCGGTAGCGATAGTCATAGAAGCAATAGATGGCGTAACGACAACGATGCTACGATGGAGATCAAGGTGTCGCGCCGGTGACGATGGTGATCACGATGGTGCTTCGAAGATGGAGATCACAAGCACAAGATGATGATGGCCATATCATATCACTTATATTGATTGCATGTGATGTTTATCCTTTATGCATCTTATCTTGCTTTGATTGACGGTAGCATTTTAAGATGATCTCTCACTAATTATCAAGAAGTGTTCTCCCTGAGTATGCACCGTTGCGAAAGTTCTTCGTGCTGAGACACCACGTGATGATCGGGTGTGATAGGCTCTACGTTCAAATACAACGGGTGCAAAACAGTTGCACACGCGGAATACTCAGGTTATACTTGACGAGCCTAGCATATACAGATATGGCCTCGGAACACGGGGACCAAAAGGTCGAGCGTGAATCATATAGTAGATATGATCAACATAGAGATGTTCACCATTGAAACTACTCCATCTCACGTGATGATCGGACATGGTTTAGTTGATTTGGATCACGTAATCACTTAGATGACTAGAGAGATGTCTGTCTAAGTGGGAGTTCTTTAGTAATATGATTAATTGAACTTAAATTTATCATGAACTTAGTACCTGATAGTATTTTGCTTGTCTATGTTTGTATGTAGATAGATGGCTCGTGCTATTGTTCCGTTGAATTTTAATGCGTTCCTTGAGAAAGCAAAGTTGAAAGATGATGGTAGCAATTACACGGACTGGGTCCGTAACCTGAGGATTATCCTCATTGCTGCACAGAAGAGTTACGTCCTGGAAGCACCATTGGGTGCCAGGCCTGCTGCTGATGCAACTGACGACGTTAAGAACGTCTGGCAGAGCAAAGCTGATGACTACTCTATAGTTCAGTGTGCCATGCTTTACGGCTTAGAACCGGGTCTTCAACGACGTTTTGAATGTCATGGGGCATATGAGATGTTCCAGGAGTTGAAGTTAATATTTCAAGCAAATGCCCGGATTGAGAGATATGAAGTCTCCAATAAGTTCTACAGCTGCAAGATGGAGGAGAATAGTTCTGTCAGTGAGCATATACTCAAAATGTCTGGGTATAATAATCACTTGATTCAACTGGGAGTTAATCTTCCGGATGATAGCGTCATTGACAGAATTCTCCAATCACTGCCACCAAGCTACAAGAGCTTTGTGATGAACTATAATATGCAAGGGATGAACAAGACTATTCCCGAGCTCTTCGCGATGCTGAAAGCCGCGGAGGTAGAAATCAAAAAGGAGCATCAAGTGTTGATGGTCAACAAGACCACTGGTTTCAAGAAAAGGGGCAAAGGGAAGAAGAAGGGGAACTTCAAAAGGAATGGCAAACAAGTTGCTGCTCAAGTGAAGAAACCCAAGTCTGGACCTAAGCCTGAAACTGAGTGCTTCTACTGCAAGCAGACTGGACACTGGAAGCGGAACTGCCCCAAGTATTTGGCGGATAAGAATGATGGCAAAGTGAACAAAGGTATATGTGATATACATGTTATTGATGTGTACCTTACTAATGCTCGCAGTAGCACCTGGGTATTTGATACTGGTTCTGTTGCTAACATTTGCAACTCGAAACAGGGACTACGGATTAAGCGAAGATTAGCTAAGGACGAGGTGACGATGCGCGTGGGAAATGGTTCCAAAGTCGATGTGATCGCGGTCGGCACGCTACCTCTACATCTACCATCGGGATTAGTTTTAGACCTGAATAATTGTTATTTGGTGCCTGCGTTGAGCATGAACATTATATCTGGATCTTGTTTGATGCGAGACGGTTATTCATTTAAATCAGAGAATAATGGTTGTTCTATTTATATGAGTAATATCTTTTATGGTCATGCACCCTTGAAGAGTGGTCTATTTTTTAAATCTTGATAGTAGTGATACACATATTCATAATGTTGAAGCCAAAAGATGCAGAGTTGATAATGATAGTGCAACATATTTGTGGCACTGCCGTTTAGGTCATATCAACGCATGAAGAAACTCCATACTGATGGACTTCTGGAATCACTTGATTATGAATCACTTGGTACTTGCGAACCGTGCCTCATGGGCAAGATGACCAAAACACCGTTCTCCGGATCTATGGAGAGAGCAACAGATTTGTTGGAAATCATACATACAGATGTATGTGGTCCGATGAATGTTGAGGCTCGTGGAGGATATCGTTATTTCCTCACCTTCACAGATGATTTGAGCAGATATGGGTATATCTACTTGATGAAGCACAAGTCTGAAACATTTGAAAAGTTCAAAGAATTTCAGAGTGAAGTAGAAAATCATCGTAACAAGAAAATAAAGTTTCTACGATCTGATCGTGGAGGAGAATATTTGAGTTACGAGTTTGGTTTACATTTGAAACAATGTGGAATAGTTTCGCAACTCACGCCACCTAGAACACCACAGCGAAATGGTGTGTCCGAACGTCGTAATCGTACTTTACTTGATATGGTGCGATCTATGATGTCTCTTACCGATTTACCGCTATCGTTTTGGGGTTATGCTTTAGAGACGGCCGCATTCACGTTAAATAGGGCACCATCAAAATCCGTTGAGACGACGCCTTATGAACTATGGTTTGGCAAGAAACCAAAGTTGTCGTTTCTTAAAGTTTGGGGCTGCGATGCTTATGTGAAGAAACTTCAACCAGATAAGCTCGAACCCAAATCGGAGAAATGTGTCTTCATAGGATACCCAAAGGAGACAATTGGGTACACCTTCTATCATAGATCTGAAGGCAAGATTTTCGTTGCTAAAATCGGATCCTTTCTAGAGAAGGAGTTTCTCTCGAAAGAAGTGAGTGGGAGGAAAATAGAACTTGATGAGATAACTGTATCTACTCCCTTATTGAAAAGTAGTTCATCACAAGAACCGGTTCCTGTGACAACTAGACCAATTAGTGAGGAAGCTAATGATATTGATCATGAAACTTCAGATCAAGTTTCTACTGAACCTCGTAGGTCTACCAGAGTAAGATCCGCACCAGAGTGGTACGGAAATCCTATTCTGGAAGTCATGTTACTAGACCATGATGAACCTACGAACTATGAGGAAGCGATGATGAGCCCAGATTCCGCAAAATGGCTAGAGGCCATGAAATCTGAGATAGGATCCATGTATGAAAACAAAGTATGGACTTTGGTTGACTTGCCCGATGATCGGCAAGCCATTGAGAATAAATGGATCTTAAGAAGAAGACTGACGCTGATGGTAATGTTACTGTCTACAAAGCTCGACTTGTTGCAAAAGGTTTTCGACAAGTTCAAGGGGTTGACTACGATGAGACTTTCTCACCCGTAGCGATGCTTAAGTCTGTCCGAATCATGTTGGCTATTGCTGCATTTCATGATTATGAAATTTGGCAAATGGATGTCAAGACTGCATTCTTGAATGGATTTATAGAAGAAGAGTTGTATATGATGCAACCTGAAGGTTTTGTTGATCCAAAAGGTGCTGACAAAGTGTGCAAGCTCCAACGTTCCATTTATGGACTGGTGCAAGCATCTCGGAGTTGGAATAAACGTTTTGATAGTGTGATCAAAGCATATGATTTTATACAGACTTTTGGAGAAGACTTTATTTACAAGAAAGTGAGTGGGAGCTCTGTAGCATTTCTAGTTTTATATGTTGATGACATATTATTAATTGGAAATGATATAGAATTTCTGGATAGCATAAAGGGATACTTGAATAAAAGTTTTTCTATGAAAGACCTCGGTGAAGCTGCTTACATATTGGGCATCAAGATCTATAGAGATAGATCAAGACGCTTAATAGGACTTTCACAAAGTACATACCTTGACAAAATTTTGAAGAAGTTCAAAATGGATCAGGCAAAGAAAGGATTCTTGCCTGTGCTACAAGGTGTGAAGTTGAGTCAAACTCAATGCCCGACCACAGCAGAAGATAGAGAGAAAATGAAAGATGTTCCCTATGCTTCAGCCATAGGCTCTATCATGTATGCAATGCTGTGTACCAGACCTGACGTATGCTTAGCAATAAGCTTGGCAGGTAGGTACCAAAGTAATCCAGGAGTGGATCACTGGACAGCGGTCAAGAACATCCTGAAATACCTGAAAAGGACTAAGGATATGTTTCTCGTATATGGAGGTGACAAAGAGCTAGTCGTAAATGGTTACGTCGATGCAAGCTTTGACACTGATCCGGACGATTCTAAATCGCAGACCGGATACGTGTTTTTATTAAACGGTGGAGTTGTAAGTTGGTGCAGTTCTAAACAAAGCATCGTGGCAGGATCTACATGTGAAGCGGAGTACATAGCTGCTTCTGAAGCAGCAAATGAAGGAGTCTGGATGAAGGAGTTCATTTCCGATCTAGGTGTCATACCTAGTGCATCGGGACCAATGAAGATCTTCTGTGACAATACTGGTGCAATTGCCTTGGCAAAGGAATCCAGATTTCACAAGAGGACCAAGCACATCAAGAGACGCTTCAATTCCATTCGGGACCAAGTCCAAGTGGGAGACATAGAGATTTGCAAGATACATACGGATCTGAATATTGCAGACCCGTTGACTAAGCCTCTCTCACGAGCAAAACATGATCAGCACCAAGACTCCATGGGTGTTAGAATCATTACTATGTAATCTAGATTATTGACTCTAGTGCAAGTGGGAGACTGAAGGAAATATGCCCTAGAGGCAATAATAAAGTTATTATTTATTTC